>NC_054457.1:10389590-10551811 GCF_900496995.4 Aquila chrysaetos chrysaetos | reverse complement strand
ACTCCGAGTACGAGCTGTAATCGGAGTAGAACCCCGGTCTTCAGAGTCCTGTTCGATGTTACCATTGCCCGCACTTGCCCCTGCCCCTTCTCCTTCTCCTCCAGGAGATCCTTCCATTATTGCCGGGACTGGAGGTGGTAATGGTGGGGAAACAAAATCCTCCATTCTCTCCTCAGTTTCTCTTAGTTTTAAACACCTCTGCCCTATGTTACAGGCTGAACAACATCTCTTCAATTTCTCAGAATCTCTTTTTTCCTTTTCCATTGCTAGCACAAGTGGGTCTTGCAGAGCTATATTAACTCCGCACTCTCTTTGCCATTCTGGATGATTTCTCAAAGTGAAAAACATATCCGCATATATAACTTCATCCCATTTTCCCTCCCGCCTTAAAAATAACATCAGCTGTAGCAATGTGTTATAATTCAAAGTTCCATTAAAAGGCCACACTTCGCCACTGTCCAGTCTATATAAAGGCCACCACTGGTTGCAATATTTAATTAAGGTCTTTTTGTCCACGCTTCCGCCTGGAGGTCCCCCAATTTCCTTCCAATGTGCCAGGATACAACCTAAGGGGCTCTTTTTCAATATTCCACCGCTCTGTTTCCCTCCCATATTACTCTCCCTGATTTCTGTCTGCCCAACCACAAATTATTTCCACTACGTACGTAGCTCTCTCTCTCTTGTCCCAGGAAGTCCAGACCCGACACTTAGGGCAGTCAATATCCTTTCCACAACCTATTTGCAACCTTTGTTTACACCACACACACTCCAGGATATATATAGATCTACACTCGTTTCCCGGATGCAAAAGACACCATTCATATATCCACATTTATATAATACACCAAACGGGGAATTTCTTACAATAACAACACCACAAGACAAGTAAGACAATCAAACTCAGACTTATAACTAAAATAATAATGTAAGAGTTCACATCCCAAACCATCAGTGAATCAATCACACCTCATTCGTCTCCGGCCGTACCTCCCACGGAGTTACGAACTGCGGATCGGAATTTCACACACTCCCTGCAGCTGCTTCTCACTCACTCACTCATTCAATTTACCGTTTCGACACAGTTTTAACTCAGAACTCACAAACAGTATCCATAATCCAATTCCGATGGTTGTTTACCACATTCAGTTAGCCGAAAGATCAAAACCAAAAGTACATGAGTGGGCACCAAATCAAACCTAAAGCGCACAAAGTGCACAACAAAAGTGCCCAAACACGTATCAAACCAAATGCATACCAAGAGCATCGGCTACCTGGCATACGCTGTCCTGCATAAGTTAGTCTTATGACTTATGGATAGCTTTACAAATGACCGGTCCCAAACCCAAAGATACAAAATAAAGAATACCTCACACTCCTTTAGATGGTGTCCTTGTCTGCTCCCGCAGTGATCCGAGTGAGGCGAGGAGTCCCTCCGGGAAAATCCCGGGGGTACCCTAGGGAGTCCTGTTCTCAGCGGGTCCTGCAGCCGAGCAGAGCGGGTCCCATCTGGGTCGCCAGATTGTTTCACAAATTGAGCATTCGGTGATGGAGTTCAGTATTCTTTATTGCAGCGCTGGAAGCACGGGGGATCGCTCCTCCAAACGTGCTTAGCCACGAGCTTAACTGTATGGGTTAAATACATGCCTTACATACATATTCACTAGATTTCCGAGAAATGTTATGCATAGTCATTAGTTATCCGAAAAGCTATTAGCATATGTAAATGTCCTTTACGCAAGCGCATTGGAGGTCTCTGGTGGTCGTCCGGAGTCCTCTGGTGGTCGTCCATAGTCTTCCTCACTTGTCCGCTGTTTGACCCTTGTTGTATGAGTTTGCGCAGTATGCTCCTCTTCTGGGCCTCACAAACAACTTCTCTGCTTATCTCCTAACTTTAGCTCAGACATCACAAAAGACAGAACATCTCCCCTTATCACACGGGATACCTCCACAAACAAGACATATCATTACATACACAGGCTTATGTCCTTGGCTTGTCTACGTAAATCAACTTATGAAGACAGTTGTTAATCTTCTAACAAATTCCGAACTCCTTTATCTGACAATACACTGAGTCAAAGCATACGTTCTATTTCTGCATCTACTAGGCCTAGTGTCAGCCTCTGCATCACTATCCCACCGGAGCGGGGCGGGAGGAGTGAGCGAGCGGCTGCATGGTCCTTTGTTACCAGCTGGGCTGAAACCACGACAGGTATCATCAGCAAGCTTGCTAATAGTGCATTCAGCTCCTGCATCCAGATTGTTGATAAATATATTAAACAACTGGCCCTAGAATTGAACCCTGAGGAACACCGCTGGTGACTGGTCGCCAGCCAGATGTAGCCCCATTCACTACAACCTGCCCTTCACCCAGCACACCGTGTACCTGCTCATCTCACTGACGTGCAGAAACGGACTCCACAATCAGTGAGATTGTAAAGTAGGTATGTTTATTCAGCACTGGGCAGCACGGGGGGTAGTCCCACCAAAGTCGTGCGCACCTGACGCGGCAGTTCGCTTCAAATTTATACAGTCAAGTGTTACATATACATGAAGTTTCGTAATGCGCCTATACATAGGCATGATCTATCCCCGCTTCATATTAAAATTAGTTCCAAAAGTCACAAGGCCGGTCTTGGCTGGTTTTTGGGGTCGACTGCTGCTCCTTATCAGGGACTATCTCCTGCCCCAGCCAGCCTCAACAATGCAAACATTAAGCATCACTTCTCATCCTCTTGGACCAACAATGCAAACGTTAAGCACCACTTCTCATCCTCTTGGGCCACGTCTACCTCTATTGAAATTTCTTTAACTTCATTATAAGCTAGATAATTATTAAACAGTTCTTATCTACATCCATAGATCTACTATATCTACTAAGGATCCTTTGGCTCCCCGTTTCAGTCCCCCCTTTTGTAGAAAATAGTAAATTCTTTTACTATATCTAACTCTAGTACTTCTAATACATTGTTTCCCTATCTAGCATTCTTTCAAAATATTTATTGGAGTCGAGTCTTTGTCGCAACTGATTCTTTTTCAATTCGCTGTAGGAATCTCCTGTGCTTTGGAAACACCATAAGCTGCATCGAATTGTTGTACAAAGGATTATGAGCAGAAGAATGATTATTATTGCTGTCACAAACAGTTGTTTTGGCCATGTTAAATTTGGCAACCAGAAAGTTAGTTTTTCCCATATCTCAGAAAATCCCCATGATGTGTCATCCATAGTGATAAGATGTAACTCCTTAGAAATTTCCCAAATCTTTTCAGTATCTGTCTCTGCTTGCTGTCTTTCATTTAAATAGGCACAACAGCTTTGATTTATAAGTACGCACACCCCCCCTGAGACAAGGGGAGTCAAAAGAATCTCAGTAGACATAATAAAGGGGGATGAAAGATGATGTTTAGCGCTTACATTGTTGAAATTAGCTGACATAGAGACAGTCCTTGATAAGAAGAGCTGGTCCTAAGAACCAGCCAATAAGGTAGAGACAGTTCCTGATAAGAAGCAGGAGCAGGCCCCAAGAGCCAGCTAAGACTGGTCTTGCGGCCTGGGTGAATACCAAGAAATCACTGAGCCTGCGCAAGAAGAAAGGTTACTAGCGGTGACGAAGAGGAGTCATCTATCTTCATCTCTGCGACCACCAGACGACCACCATAAAGAGGCACTGCGCAAGCGCAGTTGAGAGGAGACTATGGAAATGACCTCTCGGAGCTAATTTTAATATGAAGCGGGGACAGGTCATGCATATGTATAGGTGTATTGTGAATATGTAACACTTGACTGTATAAACTTGAAACGAACTGCCGAGTCGGGCGTGCACAACTTTGGTGGGACTATCCCCCGTGCTGCCCAGCGCTGAATAAACATACCTACTTTACAATCTCACTGATTGTGGAGTCCGTTTCCGCACGTCAGTTTGGCGAGCCAGCCAGGAGACTCTCTGCTCGGCTGCGGGACCGACTGCGGAGCGGACGCCCCTCGGCGCGCCCCGAGCACTTTCCTCGGAGGGGCCTCCGCTGCCAGCCGCTCACCGCGGGAGCAGACGACGACCTCCTGAAGCCGCGGACCAAACGGTATGTTTCACAAAGGGAGCCTGTAAAGGTACAGGCCGGGGCAGCTGGTAAATCGCGCGGAGACGTCTGGCGTGCAGCGTAGTCCCCGTATGGGAGGAGGGTACCCTGTATGGTAACAAGGGGGGATTTGCTGACCGATAGAGCGGCCGCCAGCGATCTTGGGGGTAGATCGAGCAAATCCGGGGTGACCGCTGCATCCCAGTATCGGGAGCCAGGACGGACCTGTCGATGACTGGTATATAAGAGGCAGGAGAAGGGTAAGCGCACCCCCTCGCAATTGCGCTTGGTACATTTTTGCAGCTGCTGAAAGGTTGTCAACTGGAGCGATGATTGTATGATGTGAATGTTTGGAAGTTAATGTTAAAGATTTTGTGTGGGTGTGTGGAAATGATATGTTGAAATTTATAGGTGTATGTATGTTTGTTAATGTGTGAATGTCTTTACGTCTTAATAGGGGTGATTCCCTGCTTTGTATGTGGGCTTGCAACTGGACTATATAATAATTAGCAATTAGCATCCGGCTTGGGTTTTGTTGAAGTGTAAATCTTGTGGGAGGAGGTGGTACTGTACATCTAACAGACGTAAACCAGACTGCCTTGAGTGTTTTCCCAAATTCCACACTTCTATGATTGGGAAAGAGCTTACTAAGAATCCGAAATAGTGAGATTGCTGTGGAAGGGTAAATTTAATTCCAGAAATTTGGGACGTGTCAGAAGAAAACTGGGGAAAGAATATAAAGAAGTGTAAGAAACGATTTGCATGGAAGCTTATTAAAGGAGTACTAAAATGGGAAACAATCAAGGAGGAGTATTGAGGAAGAGTCCTTTGGGTTGTGTAATTGCCCACTGGAAAGATATTGTTGGGACCGGAGGTACGGAAAATAAAAAGAACCTTATTAAATACTGCAATCAATAGTGGCCGTTGTATAAGTTAGAAGGTGATGCTAAGTGGCCACTTAATGGGTCAATAGATTATAATACTCTATTACAACTAATGCTGTTTTTAAGGAGAGAAGGAAAATGGGATGAGGTTTCGTATGCAGACATGTTTTTCACCCTCCGAAACCATCCGGAGTGGCAAAGGGACTGTGGAATGGTACCCCCACAGGACCCCATGGTGCTTGCACATGAGCGAGAGAAAAACAAGGAGCTTAGAGGTAAACTGAGGCGGTGCTGTTCAGCATGTAGTATTGGACAAAGATGTACTAAGGCAAATAAAATCCATCAGGTACCAGAACAAGATTTAACTGACTTGTTTAAGCCTCCCCCTCAATCACAGGAACAGGATGCAGACTTGGATAGAACTCCGACCCCCCCGGACAGCCCTGTATCTTCCCGTACTAGGAAGAAAACTACCTCAACAGCTTTACAAGCAGCTCTCCGAGAGGCGGTGAGGCCGGATGGTGGGACGATGTTAATCAAAGTACCCTTTTCTACTGCTGACCTAGGGGAATGGAAAAAGGTTGCAAAAGATTATAGGAGTGATCCGATAGGTGTAACTAAGCATTTCCAATTTATTGTAAAACAGCATAACCCTGATTGGAAGGATATACAGCTATTATTGGAATATATGACTGAGACAGAGAAACAGCTGATTTTAAAAACAGCAGGGAACCTTGCTGAAGATCATTATAAGATTACAGGAGGGGACAGTAAGGAATATTTCCCTCTCCAAGACCCAAAGTGTGATGTTAATAGATCTGCACATATGGAAAGATTGCAGGGGTATCAGGAGTGGATTGCAAAAGGAATGGAGAAAGCAATCCCCAAAACTATAAATTGGTCAGCTTTATATGCAGTCAAACAGAGTCCTTCCGAGTCTCCATCTGAATTCCTGGATCGACTGAGGGATGTAATGTGCCGCAGCACACCGCTGGATCCTGGGTCAGAGGTAGGAGTACAACAATTGGTCTCCCTGTTTTTGGGTCAATCTACAGGGGATATAAGGCACAAACTTCAGAAATTACGGCCTACAGAGAGTAGGAATTTAGAAACATTATTGGATGAAGCATGGAGAGTATTTAGTAACAGAGAGGAAGGATATAGGCAAGGGCAAAAGAAATTACTGGCTGTTATCCAGGAAGAAAGAGGAAGAGGGCCTAGACGAGACTTGCCCCGACTGGGCAAGGATCGATGTGCTTTGTGTAAGAAATTTGGTCATTGGAAAAAGGAATGCCCAAGGAACAAGGAGGATCAGAGGGCTCAAACAGGAAGAACGGTAGCCCATGTGAAGGGAGATTGACGGGAACCTGGGGAATCTACCCTAGCGGATCCACTGGTTATAATTAAGCTAGGGAACACACAACAAGAGGTAGAATTTTTGGTAGATACGGGGGCAACATACTCGGTTCTGAACCAAGCTTTGATGCCCCTGGGAGATGATTATGTCATGGTGAAAGGAGCGACTGGCCAAAGTGAAAAGGCATATTTTTGTAAACCTTTAGAATATAAATTAGGAAAACAGTGGGGCATTCATAAATTTTTATATATGCCCAACTCCCCAAAGGCACTTTTGGGAAGGGACTTGTTGGAACAATTGGGAGCAAAAATTGTATTTGAAAAGGGAGAAATTACTCTGGAGGTAAAAGATCGGCAATATATTCAAATATTGAGCCTAACCTTAACCAGTCTCCCCCTAGAAGGAAGCATTAATGAGGACATCTTAAACCAAGTGTACCCAGGGGTATGGGCTACTGATGCACCTGGAAGAGTGAAAAGTGCTCTACCTGTTGAAGTTAGGATCAAGGAAGGCCGAAAGCCGGTAAGAATTAAACAATATCCCCTAAAGAAGGAAGACAGAGAAGGAATCCAGCCGGTGATAGAAAAATTTTTGCAATTGGGATTACTAAAAGAGTGTGAGTCTGAATTCAATGCCCCTATATTACCTGTTCGGAAGCCCGATGGGTCATATCGGGTGGTCCAAGACTTACGGGCGGTGAATAAGATAACTGAAGATCTTTACCCGGTAGTGGTGAACCCATATACCCTGTTGACCGTATTAACACCTGAATTGACTTGGTTTACTGTTTTAGATTTGAAGGATGCTTTCTTTTGCCTCCCTCTCCATGAAGCCAGCCAAAAATTATTTGCATTTGAATGGGAAAACCCCAAGAGTGGTCAAAAGACCCAGCTCACTTGGATGGTGTTGCCACAAGGATTTAAGAATAGTCCTACCATTTTCGGCAATCAGCTTGCGAAAGACTTAGAATCCTGGGAAACCCCGTCTGAGGAGGGGAAGCTGTTGCAGTACGTGGATGATATCCTGATCGCCACCAAGACAGAGAAAGATTGTATGATATGGACAGTGAGTCTGCTGAATTTCCTGGGACTTCAAGGGTACCGGGTATCCAAGAAGGCGGCACAGGTAATGCAATGCAAAGTGAATTACTTGGGCTATGAAATTAGTGCGGGACAAAGAACTTTGGGACAGGCCCGTAAAGAGGCAATATGCCAAACTCAGAGACCTCAGACAGTGAAAGAGTTACGGACTTTTCTGGGAATGACGGGGTGGTGCCGATTGTGGATCTATAATTATGGACTGCTTGTTGAACCACTGTATGCGCTGACAGCCACTGAGCAGAAACACCTTGAGTGGAACAAGGAGACCGAACGAGCCTTTGAACTACTGAAAAAGGCTTTGATGTCGGCCCCGGCCTTAGGACTCCCAGATGCGAGTAAGCCGTTTCTTCTTTACTCCCACGAAAAGCAGGGCATTGCCCTGGGAATATTAGCACAAAACCTGGGCCCATATTGACGGGCAGTTGCCTACCTCTCTAAGCAGTTAGACACGACTGCAAAAGGTTGGCCTGGATGCCTGCGGGCGGTTGCAGCTGTAATACTGAACATACAGGAAGCCCGAAAGTTTACTCTGGGCCAGAAAATGACTGTTTTGGTGTCTCATACAGTATCAGCAGTACTGGAGGCAAAGGGTGGACATTGGCTCTCTCCACAAAGATTCCTGAGATATCAAGCTATATTGGTAGAGCAGGATGATGTAGAGATTGTAGTCACTAACATTGTCAACCCAGCTTCTTTTCTCAGCGGGAACACAGGAGAACCGGTACATCATGACTGTTTGGAAACCATTGAAGCAACATACGCAAGCCGCCCAGACCTGAAAGACAGCCCCATGGAAAACGGGGAAACTTGGTTCACAGACGGAAGCAGTTACGTCCTAAATGGTAATCGACATGCGGGATATGCTGTCACCACTAGCCAAGAGGTAATAGAATCAGGGGCTTTGCCCATGAACACTTCCACACAGAAGGCAGAAATAATTGCTCTAACCCGCGCCCTGGAGTTGGCCCAGGGCAAAGTTGTGAACATTTATACAGACTCAAGATATGCCTTTGGAGTTGTACATGCACATGGAGCAATTTGGAAGGAGAGGGGACTATTGAATTCCCAGGGGAAAAATATCAAACACGCAGAAGAAATTCTGAAGTTACTGGAAGCTGTCCAGCTCCCTAAGAAAGTAGCAATTATGCATATTAAGACACACCAGAAAGTGAGCTCAGATTTGGAAAAAGGGAACGAGCTGGCGGACAGAGAGGCAAAACAAGTGGCCAAAACAAAGGTAAAAATAGAAGGGGCTTTAATTCCGGATAGGCAGATCTCCCTAGAAGGTAAGCCAGAATATACCAGGGAAGATCAGAAGCTCATTACAGATTTAGAAGGGTCATACAATGAAGAGGGGTGGGCTCATACCCAACAGGGAAAACTAATCATTCCCTCTTGCTTACTGTGGCATTTGATACGGGAGGAGCATAGGAAAAGACACTGGGGGACAGAGGCTCTGTATAAACATTTGATAAGAGAAATTGTGGCTAGAAATTTATACACCACGGTGAGACAGGTGACTCAACAGTGTGATCTTTGCCTCCAGACTAATCCTAAGAATACCCCCAAGCCAGAAATGGGCCAGATTGGAAAAGGCAATGGGCCTGGACAACAATGGCAAATTGATTTTACAGAACTTCCAAGAAAAGGGGGGTATCGATATTTATTGGTATTAACTGATGCCTTTTCAGGTTGGCCAGAAGCATTCCCAACAAGAACAGCTAAAGCTCAGGAGGTAACTAAAATACTGGTGCAAGAGATAATACCATGTTTTGGGGTTCCAGCAACCATATCCTCTGACAGAGGACCACATTTTGTCTCAAAAATAGTACAACAAATTAGCCGCCATTTGGGTATAGATTGGCAGCTTCATACTCCATATCACCCCCAGTCGAGTGGTCAAGTGGAAAAAATGAACCACTTAATCAAACAGCAAATTGTGAAATTAGGACAAGAAGCAAATTTGACATGGCCTCAGTCTCTCCCTTTAGCCCTTCTGCGTATACGAACAAGACCAAGGGCGAAAGAAGGACTGAGCCCCTTTGAAATTCTGTATGGACAACCCTATGAAATACTGAAAGGGGTGTCTGTGCAAGCTGGGGGCGAAATTGTGACCTCTTACATGATAGCATTGAGTAAGCAGCTCAATAAAATCTGGAAGCATGTGGCTGGGGCTCAAGGGAGAGGTTTAGATGGACCTGTACATAATATACAACCTGGAGATTATGTGTATATAAAGTCTCTTACAGAAAAAACTCTGGAGCCGCAGTGGGAAGGACCATTCCAAGTACTACTCACCTCCTTTACTGCAATCAGAATCAAGGAACAGGACGCTTGGATTCATCACACCAGGGTGAAAAAGACACCCAAAACTCCATGGAAAGTCACCACAAAACCTGATGGACATTTAGTTTTTACGCGGTAATATGGGGAGTTGTGGGGACTCTGTGTAAGGCGTGGGATGAAAACCTGTTTGTCAGATATAACCAGGAGCTAGCAAAGGATATTAATGTATCAAGCTGTTGGATGTGTACCTTAATACCCAAACAAGGAGAAACCTTCCCATTTATTGGTGTCCCCCTCAGAACAAACAGCACTAAAACACTATTAAATAGAACTGCCAACTATACTTGTTGATATGGAAATGGTTCCAGAACTATAGTGAAGTATAAACTTGATCTGGATAACAGAGACCCACATAATAATAATCGATACAATTGGTCTTGGAGATTAAAAGACATGGAAAGAGGCAGAGGGGGAGACCCCATAATGATGTGCCCCCATTATGCCAACACTTCTAGTTTTCTTGGGACACTGAATGGAACTTGCTTTCGATGTAATGAATCACACTCTACAGGGATAGCTAATACAGGATGGGGAAATCTAACAGGGAGTTGTTATCTTCCTCCTCCTCGGGAGCCGTCCAATTGTAATCTCCCTGACGGGAGTTGATACCTTTCTGCAAATGGGGAGGCACATAAGAGTTTACCGATCGATTGGTGGGGAGAATGCACAGAGGGAATAATAATCCCACAAACACTCCCTATCTTAGGAAAATTACAGGGAATATTCCGGTCCCCATGGCACCACACGAGGACTAAAAGAACCTCTAACCCTCTTATAGAACGAGGTACGATAGCTTTTCCCAATGCTTGGAGTATCTGAATTGGAAAAAGCCATAGTCAATGTATCAGCGGTGGTCGAGACTTTAGCCAATACTACTGCTGACGCTCTAGGAAAATTACAAGCCGAAATTGATTCCTTGGCAAAGATAACGATACAAAATCGCCTTGCATTAGATATGTTAACCGCAAAGGAAGGGGTGACGTGCGGAAACAGACTCCACAATCAGTGAGATTGTAAAGTAGGTATGTTTATTCAGCGCTGGGCAGCACGGGGGGGTAGTCCCACCAAAGTTGTGCGCGCCCGACTCGGCCAGTTCATTTCAAGTTTATACAGTCAAGTGTTACATATTCACAATACACCTATACATATGCATGACCTGTCCCCGCTTCATATTAAAATTAGCTCCGAGAGGTCATTTCCATAGTCTCCTCTCAACTGCGCTTGCACAGTGCCTCTTTATGGTGGTCGTCTGGTGGTCGCAGAGATGAAGATAGATGACTCCTCTTCGTCACCGCTAGTAACCTTTCTTCTTGCGCAGGCTCAGTGATTTCTTGGTATTCACCCAGGCTGCAAAGACCAGTCTTAGCTGGCTCTTGGGGCTTGCTCCTGCTTCTTATCAGGAACTGTCTTTACCTTATTGGCTGGTTCTTAGGACCAGCTCTTCTTATCAAGGACTGTCTCTATGTCAGCTAATTTCAACAATGTAAGCGCTAAACATCATCTTCATCCCCCTTTATTATGTCTACTGAGATTCTTTGACTCCCCTTGTCTCAGTCCCCCCCTTTTCTAGAAATAGTAAATTCTTTTACTATATCTAATCCTAGTACTTCTAATACATTATCTCCCTATCTAGCATCTTCTCAAAGTATTTGTTGGTCTCGAGTTTTCGTCATAACTGATTCTTTTTCCATTCACTGTAAGAGTCTCCTGTACTCCTACAGCACAAAAAGCCACATCGAACCACTATGCCAAGAACCACAGACAAGAGAATAATGATTATTATAGTGACAAACAATTGCTTCAACCATGTCAAATTTGGCAACCAGGAGGTTAATTTTTCTAATATGTCTGTCAAGTCCCAAGAAGTGTCATCTTGGGAAGCTTCATGTAGTATTCTAGTCTTTTCCCATATCAAGATCTGTTTCAATTCGTTGGTTTTGATTGATATAGGTACAGCAGGTTTGGTTTATAACTACACATAAGCCCCCTTCTTTTGCTAAAAGCATGTCCAATCCCATTCTATTTTGGAAGTACTACTTTACTTAGGGATTGTATTTCCAGTTGCAGCCCTTGAATTGCATCAATTGTAGCTTTTTCTATAACCTCTAATGTAGCAGATATATTCACAATAGCTTTCTCCAACTCGCTTACCCCTAAAGAGGGGATTAGCCATCGGACAAAACTATGGTACCTAGTTACTCGAAATAATTAGTGGGTTTTCAGTCCGTTTTACACGGAGCCAAGGTGTTCTCAAAACCCTTCGGGGAGGCGAAGCTCCCTCGAATATTACTGATCTGAGGTGCAAGGTACCCCCGAACACAGTGTCCATTCCAGATTGCTGGGGTAAACTCTTTCTGGCCCTGCCATCCCCACAGAGCCACCAGTATCCGGGCCCTGTGTTGCATCTTGGACCGAGATGTGTCTCCCTTCTGTCTTGTTCTTGCCCCTTCTTTTCTGGCCCCCTCTTTGGTTTCCGGATATAATACAAACTGATAGTTAAGTTCAGTCCAAGATGTTCTAATTTTCCTTTATCAAAAGTTCCCAGATTTTCCGCAAGGCTACAATTATCCATGTCTCCCCAAATATTATCAGTAATATTTAAGCAACGGCCAGTAATTAAGACCTCTTTAGGGTCAGGTACCTCCAGATCAAAGCTGGGTCCCCGCTGGGTATTTCCCTTTCCATAAAGGCATAATCCATTCTTGTCTGGCCCATCTTTAATAAGAGAGTGTCCCAATTTGTGGTTGGGACTCCTAGAAAGGGGAGTTCCATGTTCCCTGAGGAAGGGGATTACATACCCAACAATCTGATAAATTTAGTACTTTTGAGATACTCTCTGTCATATTAAATAAGTATTTCGATCCCAAGCCTGCCCCTTGGGCAAGGTCCAACTCAGGAGCATGACAATCATGTCTTACAAATTTGAGCTTCAAAGGTCCCTTTCTTGTGAAGTCCATTGTCCTTTGGGTGCCTCGTCACCCTAGTGGTGATGGATCCAGGCGCTCTGTTCCTTGATCCTAATCGCGGTGAAGGAGGTAAGTAATACTTGAAATGGTCCTTCCCACTGCGGCTCCAGAGTTTTTTCTGTAAGAGACTTTATATACACATAATCTCCAGGTTGTATATTATGTACAGGTCCATCTAAACCTCTCCCTTGAGCCCCAGCCACATGCTTACCCAGATTTTACTTGCACGCGCTTTCCATCACATGCTACATGTAAGAGGTACAATTTAATTCGCCCCCAGCTTGTCACAGACTTACCCTTCATGTATTTTCGATTAGGGTTGTCACATACTATTTAGGCTACGCATTTCAAGGCTCGTCCTGTTCTTTCGACCCATTTTTGGTCCTTGTTAGTTACGGCAGAAGTTGCGCATAATAGGCCTTCCGTGATTTCTGAGATGAGGCCATGTAAAGGTTTGCTTCTGTCCAATCTCACATTTATTTCGCGTTGATTGAAGTTCATGTTTCACCCTTGAAACCTAACTTCACTGGGGGTGATAGGGAGATCTTGAAGAGCCACATCCTTATACCCACAATGGCGGCTAATTTGTCTTTTTTTTGTACAGTATGTTTTTGAGACAAAAGCGTGCGTACTGATTCAGAGGATTATGGTTCTGAGCTGCGAACACCAAAAATCTTCTGGTTATTCTCATCTGTCGCTCCCTGAAACCAGTATTTTAGTTAACCTCCTGAGCTTTAGACTTGTTTTCTGTTGGTTGATTGCCTCCTTTTTCTCCTTCTTTGGCTCACCTCGACAAAGGATTACCGTTAATACAAATAAATATACGATATCACCCCTTCTTTTTCGGCAGTCCGCTCCTGTTAAAATCCAATTTTTGCCAATTGTTGTACAGGCCCATTGACCTCTTCCAACTGTTGCCCATTCATGGCTTGGGCGGTATCTTAGGAGCTCTAGTCTGGAGGCTAACGGATCCACATGGTTTGAGTCACCCATGTCTCACATTTGCGGGTGTAGAAATTTTATGCCACCTACATTCTCTCTTATCAAATGGTTTTACCTCACCAAGAGCCTTGTCCCCCCAGTGCTTTTCTATGCTCCTACCGCACCTATCCAAATGCCACAGTAAGAACGAGGGATGATTAGTCCTTTCCCTGTTGGTGAGCCCTCACTGACGACCTCTCTAAACCGCCATTTCTGTAATCCCTTCTATCTTTCTAGCTTACTGGATATTCCCTTTCGGTATATTATGGTTACCTTTCTAGGCGAGATCTGCCTATCGGGAATTGAAAGCCCCTTCTATTTTTACCTTTGTTTTGGCACTGTGTTTGCCTCTGTCCCGTCCCAGCTCGTTCTTTTTCCAAATAACTGAGCTCATATTCTTACTGGTGTTTGTGTCTTAATTAGATTAATGGCTACTTTCTTAGGGAAGCTGACAGTTCCAGCTAACATCAGAACTTTCTTCCTGCGCTGGTTTTTTTGATATTGTCCCCTTTGGGAACTCAATAGTCCCTCTACTCTTCCAAATGCTCCCATGTGCATGCTACAACTTCCAAAGGCATTATCTAGGTTCTAACGAATGGTTCACTTACTTCCGCCCTCGGCCAATTCCGGAAGAGGCGTTTAGGCCTTCTTAACGTACATTATCTCCTTCTGTGTGGAAGTGTTCTGGGGCCACAAGCCCCTGATTCTTTATTCCTTTATTTGGTAGTGTTTTGGTGACAGATACTCCCCGCATGTCGATTACCATTTATTTGGACCGTCAACTGCTTACGTCGTTTGACCAAGTTTCCGTTACCCCATGGGGCTGTCTGGTAGCTTTGCCGGTGGCTTGGTCCATGTTGCTTAATTTGGTTTGCCCAAAACACGTCATTGATCTTCTCCTGTACCCGGTTCTCCTGTGTTCCCGAGAGCACAATGAAAAGAAGCTGGGTTCGCCGAAACACATCGTTCAGTGACCTACTTTTCTTAGCATCAATCCTGCTTCTACCCGAATAGCTTGACTCATCTCTAGGAATCTTTGTGTAGACGACGAGCCAAGTGTAACCTTCTTTGCTTTCAATTCTAGCTGATATTCACGTTTGAGACACCAACTACAGTCAATTTCCTGGACCCCATGAGTACAACTTTCCCGGGATTCATTGTATGTTCAGCATATTTACACGCTGCCAACCGCCCGCAGGCATCCAGGCCAACCTTTTTGCAGGTGTGTCTAACTGCTTAGAGAGGTAGGCACTGCCCGTCAATATGGGCCCAGGTTTGTGCTAATATTCCCAGGGCAATGCCGCTTTTCGGGGAGGAAAGAAGAAACCTTACTCGCATCGGGGTCATAAGGGCGGCGGCCGACATCAAGCCTTTTCCGTAGTTCAAAGGCTCGTTCGGTTCCTTGTTCCACTCAAGGGTTTCGCTCAGTGGCTGTCAGCGTTTTCCTTCCCTCCTTTCCCCTGCATTACCCCCGGTGTTTCTTCAACATAGCAGCTCCTACGTTCTATTAGTACTCCTACACACCCCTACCGGCTCCACCCGTTCATTTCATCAGAAAATAGTTAATTATTTCCCCCGTCACTGCTATACCCGCTCTTCACGTCTGATTGGGTCCCGCTGCATTTGTTTGTTTGAAATATTGCCTCTTTACGTGGTTTATTTTCCCTGGTCACAAAGTTCTTTGTGGTGTTCCACCGACCCACATAATTTCATAGCCAATTCACGCTAATTCACTTCTGAATTGCATTACCTGGCCGCTTCTTGGATACCCGGTACCCCCATGGTATTTTTCTTGTCCTAGTCGGAAATTCACGCAGACTCACCTTGTATGTTATCATCCCACACTCATTCTATTCGTTTCTCTTCCCTCCGGTGGCGATCAGGAATCATCATACCACTGGACTTTGCAAAGCTTCTCTCAAGCACTGGGTGTTTCTCCCCAGGATTCTTCTAAGTCTTATGCAATCGCATGTTTCCATTCCCGCCGAAACACTTGGTTACTGTGACTTTTTTTTTTTTCTTTTTTTTCCTTCTTTCCTTTCCTCTACTACAGATCTCCTTTTTTTCCCCCCCCCTTTTTCCTGGCTGGCTCACACACGTCACTCAATTTGTGAGATGAGGTCTCTTTGTATCTTCCCACTCTAGCGGGGCTTTTTATTCCATTACAAATACTGCAAATAATTTTTGGCGTGTCCTTTCACTCGGCTATTTGTAGTGGAGGCAATTAAGTAAAGACATTTCCTTTTTTCTAAACTACTAATCATTACAGTCCCAACCAGTGGCAATCATTTGTTCCTCGTTGGTCTAATACGGTGTTTCTTAAACAGGGTTGTATCACTTGGTTAACCATACCTACGTTGGTGTAAATTGTCTTCACGTTATTTTATTCACCAACGCCCCTTGTTGATTTAGTATTTCGGTATTCTCACCCGATATGAACCATTTCGTGGCTTTTCCGAACAGGTAATATTAGGTTTTTGGTATTGATTTGTTTTCAGTACTCTAAAACGTGTTTTGTAACGCCATAATTTGTTGTTGCATTAAAAATTTATCTCTTCTTCTTCTTTATTATACCCAGCTGGATTCCTCTTATGTCTCTTATTTTCTTTACGGGGATATTTGTTGAATTCTGTACGAACAGCTTTCAGGCCTCCTTTGAAGTGTTTCAGAACTGTCTATACCAAAGTGTGCGAGCAATTTTTTACCACTTCGCTCTATGGTGCATAGTTGTTAGCATCACCTTCATATCACCCCCCCTTTGTTGGTGTCATTCACCTTCGTGTGTATTTACGTATGTCCTCATTCCACATTCCGCTTCTTTCTTCTAGGGGTGTATGATCTGTGTTGTAAGGTGTTGGCTATATTTATTTTGCTAATATCATTGGGCCGATCTTTTACATCCAGAGGAATTTCTCCTTTTCACAATCATTCTTTACTATCTTTTGTGTCCCCACACACTATGCCATATACCCAAAAGAGCTTTATTATCAAAGTAGAAAAAAATAGTAGCGATAGGATAGAATGGAAGAAAAGGCAGAAATCAAGCAAGCAGTCGGGATAGAGTTGCAAGAATAGTCACCACCATGGATCCAGCAGCGTCCCGTCGGCCCTCACTCTTCAATTCTTCGGTGATGGGTGCACACCACGGCTTGTCTCCACGGTTTTTTTGTAGGGCATAGTCCGATGATGCATGCACATACGTACTGTTCATGCACTGTTCACGCACTGCAGGTTTCGTCTATCACAGGACCTTCGCGTGATCAACACCAGAAACCAGTACCTTATCTCAAAGACTACAGTTTCCATGACAGTGGTAGTCTCCACATTCTTTGCTGGCTCCGGCCTGTCTCCTCCCCTGGATGCCTCAGTGGCCTGATAATCATCCTTATGGACAGAGGAGTGCCCTGCTTAAACAAGCCATCTCTGGGATAGGTGGCTCATCACAGCAAACAATCCTCGAGACGAATGGCTTGAGATGACAGTCCAGTCTCTCACAACAAACAATCTTTGAGACAAACAACTCGAGATAACAATTCAGTCTCTCACAGGCTGCCAGGGCACACTGTCGACTCATATTGAGCTTAACATCAACCAAAACCCCCAGATCCCTTTCTGCAGGACTGCACTCCAGCCTCTTGTCCCCCCCAGTCTATGCATACATCCAGGATTACACCATCCCAGGTGCAGAATCTGGCATTTGTCCTTGTTTAATTTCATACAATTGGTGATTGCCCAGCACTCTAATCTATCAAGATCTCTCTGTAAGGCCTCTCTACCCTCGAGGGAATCAACGGCTCCTCCTAATTTAGTAGCATTGGCAAACTTACTTTGTGTGCGCTCAACTCCTGTATTCAGGTCGTTGATCAAAACATTGAAGAGAACTGGCGCTAAAATTGAGCCCTGGGGAACACCGCTAGTGACTAGCCACCAACCATATGTTACCCCATTTAGTACAACTCTCTGATCCCAACCCTTCAGCCAACTGTTCACCCACTGTGTTGTGTACATATCTAGCTGTATGCTGGACATTTTGTCCAGAAGGATACTGTGAGAGACAGTATCAAAAGCTTTGCTAAAATCCCACATCCACTGCCTTCCCTTCGTCCACTAGGTGGGTAAGCTTGTCATAAAAGGATATTAATTGAACAAGGCATGACTTTCTCTTCATGAACCCATGTTGGCTTTGGCCGATGACTACGTTGTCTTTCGGGTGTTTTTCAATAACTCCCAGAATAATCTTCTCCATAATTTTACCAGGCACCAAAGTGAGACTGACAGGCCTATAATTACCAGGGTCTTCTTTCTTGCCCTTCTTGAAAATTGGAATAACATTTGCTAGCTTCCAGTCAACTGGGACCTCACAAGATTCCCAAGACCGTTGATAAATAACTTGAGAGAGGTCTCGCAATAACATCGGCCAACTCTTTCAGTGCCCTGGGATGAATGCCATTGGGCCCCATAGACTTATGTGCATTCAATTGCAGCAGCAAATCCCATACAAATTCAAAAAGTCAACTGGGAGCTTATCCATAACCCCAGTCACAGTCCTCCAACCCAGGGCTCTGGGGGTCCCAGGGCCCATCATTGGTGTTAAAGACAGAGGTGAAGGCGGCATTAAATGTCTCTGCTTTATTTTCATCCCTAATGTCAGACGAAAGATGACACTATCAACTGAATGGAAGGAGATTTATCATATTCTCTGCTAGATCTGTCAGTATTATATGAAAAGACATGCAAATCCAAGAGGGGAGAAGAGAAAATTTGTCACATTTTTTGCAAGGGAAATGATCTGGGAAAGTCCTGCTGTTCCCGCTATCAAGCCACAGCTTGACTATGGCTCAGTCCCTGAATGTATGAAGTTTCTTACAAGTCCTGCTTCTCAACCTGGGATCCCGGGATGCTTTTCAGACTATGCCTGTTTCTGAAAACAAAGGCAGAAAAGAGTTAATACTTTGAAGCCAGTATGTTTATTAGCCCTTCTCCCCACAAGCGTCTATCCTAGGAGATACACGACACAGTACTTTCCCATCCCTTGCTGAGTGCTTCTGTTTCTGCAGCACAGAAGATCCCAAAAGATTGGTATCATGCTGAGGGAAAGGATTTCCTGCTCTGAGCTAGGAGAAGGGTGCTGGTGAGATCATTGTCTCCAGTTAACTTAAACATGGAAGAGGGACTGATGTGCGGAAAACAGACTCCACAATCAGTGAGATTGTAAAGTAGGTATGTTTATCCAGCGCTGGGCAGCACGGGGGGTAGTCCCACCAAAGTCGTGCGCGCCTGACTCGGCAGTTCGCTTCAAATTTATACAGTCAAGTGTTACATATACATGGAGTTTCGCAATACGCCTATACATAGGCTTGATCTATCCCCGCTTCATATTAAAATTAGTTCCAAGAAGTCACAAGGCCGGTCTTGGCTGGTTTTGGGGTGGACTGCTGCTTCTTATCAGGGACTATCTCCTGCCCCAGCCAACCTCAACAATGCAAACATTAAGCATCACTTCTCATCCCCTTGGGCCATGTCTACCTCTATTGAAATTTCTTTAACTTCACTATAAGCTAGATAATTATTAAACAGTTCCTATCTACATCCATATATCTACTATATCTACTAAGGTTCCTTTGGCTCCCCGTTTCAGGACCACAATAAAATAACATCAACAGGCATTTTCTATAGCAACTCACATGCAATAGCCTTGAAGTTCTACAACCAGTAATCTTTTCAAAGCAGCACATTGAGATTCACATTTACAAATCAATTGCAAAGGCAAAGGATGGCCAAAAATTCAGCACAGTTTTCTGCTTAGAGTTGATTTACCCTACTGTGTTGGAAAGCTGGTAGTGGGCTGGAAGCAGAAAAGAGAGAAACAGACTGAATAATACCTGCCATTTATTTTGAACATAGTGAGACAAATTTAGCTGTCCATTATTCTGATATATCCCAGTTGTTTTAGCACATAATAGATCAAACCTACATTTAATACATACTTATCACTGAAATCAAAAACAATTTCAAGTTTACTAAGGCTCAAGGGCTTTGCGTACCTTAGTTTCTTATGTAAGGTCAAATTCATTCCTGGAAAAAAATGTCAACTTCAGTATTCTTGTTTTCCTGAAAGGTGAATTTAGCTCATAATGCTCATGCATTTAAAACAATGATAGCATTGCTATACTAATCTATTATTGAGTAGTTCCTCTTTGATTTTAAGGGTCTAACAGAGCATGGCAATATGCCTATCTGTAGCCAAACTGAAAGGATCTTGGTCAAATAAAATAAATAAATTACTGTATCAAAAGGGTGCGATAATACCCCTCACCAGAAATCAAATATAAAATCTAAAAGACAGCAAACACCGAGTTTCAGCCAGAGAGGTGCCAGTCTAGCTACAGCAAAATTAATTTACAGCGGGCAAGAGCTGTGGTGCCCCCACCACTGTGAGAGACTGTCATCTGGGCACCCTTCCAGGAGTTGCAGCACTATATCACAGAAGGAAGCCTGATTCGCAGTCAAGGCAATGAAAACTTTGGGGTTTAAAATATAGATCATGGGAGGATTTAAGTTGTAAACAAAGCATCTGAAAGGTTTAGCTATAACACCACAAATTTATCATCAGCTGTAGCTCTTGACAACTAGGAAATCCCTACAGGTTTTCTTCTCATAGGTGTCTCCAGTTCTTCTTCCAGGAAGACCATTGCCCATGGAAGCGCCTTCTTCAAGTCACCCATTAAACATCTCTAGTGTTAGTAGTTCAGCAAGCAGTGCTGATGGAGCCTGTTTCCTATGGCTCTTACTGTTCATCAAGCAGTGAGACCCTGCTGCAGCCAATTTGTAAGGATAGAGATCTCGCCTCTGCTCTGCTGTGTTCATAAGGTATATGGGAAAACATCTGAAACTTCTAGGACGTGTAATATTGTAATTGGGTGAGGTGTTAAGATGAGACACACACACAATTGCATAATTTTCATGCTCTTTAGGAAACCTAGCCTTAAAAGGACTAGTGTGACCTTTGAATGTGCAGAGAAGTAGGGGGCTGGTTTTATGTTTGTATTACAGCCTTGTCAAGAATGATACAAGAATGTGGCTTCCAGTTGGCAAAAGCAACTGGAAACAACTATTTTCTAAAGGTTATTGCAAATTTGCCCAGAGAAGAGCCATAAAAATGACTGGCAAACTGGAGAAAATGCCTTCCAGGGAGGGGCTTCCATCTCTTTGCCTTACCAAGAAGACCAAGAAGAATGTTGATTATGTATATCTATTCCTTCACAGTGAAAAAATACAAGACCTTAAAGGGGTGTTTAAACTAGTGGAGAAAGTCTCCTAAAAGCCAGTGAGGGAGGTGAAAGCCAGACAAGCTGGAGAAAAAAAAAAAAAAAAATAGCACAGACTTTCAAATCAAGACTGGCACAACCCCTTTCTGGAGGTATTCTCCTGCCAAATACAAGCCATTTCACTCAATACTATTCTCCATGTTGTGCAAAAGGTCAGCCTAGATGGTTTAATGGTCACATAGGGAAGAGCTACAGATGTCATCTCCCTGGACTTCTGTAAGGCCTTTGATACGGTCCCCCGCAACATTCTGGCCACTAAATTGGAGAGATATGGATTGTTAGATGGATAAGGAATTGGCCCGATGGACGTCCAAAGAGTTACAGTCAATGGCTCAATGTCCCTGTGGAAACCAGTAACGAGTGGTGTCCCCGTACTCGGACCAATACTGTTTTAATATCTTCATCATTTACATCGATAGTGGGATTTGCACGCACCCTCAGCAATTTTGCAGATAACACCAAGCTGCATGAAAGGATGCCATCCAGAGGGACCTTGACAGGCTTGAGGAATGAGCCCACCTGAACCTCATGAAGTTTAACAAGGCCAAGTGCAAGGTCCTGCACCTGGGCTGGGGCAATCCCCAATATCAGTACAGACTGGGAGATGAATAGATTGAGAGCAGCCCTGCAGAGAAGGACTTAGGAGTACTGCTGGATGAAAAATTGTACGTGAGCTGGCAATGTGTGCTCGCAGCCCAGAAAGCTAAACGTATCCTGGGCTGCATAAAAAGCATGGCCAGCAGGTCAAGGGAGGCGATTCTCCCCCTCTGCTCCGCTCTTGTGAGACCCCACCTGGAGCACTGCATCCAGCTTTGGAGTCCTCAGCACAGGAAAGACACGGACCTGTTAGAGCGAGTCCAGAGGAGGGCCACAAAAACGATCAAAGGGATGGAACACCTCTCCCATGAGGAAAGGCTGAGAGAGTTGGGGTTGTTTGGCCTGGAGAAGAGAAGACTCTGGGGAGACCTTATTGCAGCCTTTCAATACTCAAAGGGGGCTTCTAAGAAAGACGGAGAGAGACTTTTTACCAAGGCCTGTAGTGACAGGACAAGGGGCAATGGTTTTAAACTGAAAGACGGTAGATTTAGATTGGACATAAGGAAGAAAATTTTTTACAATGAGGGTGGTGAGACACTGGAACAGGTTGCCCAGAGAAGCTGTGGATGCCCCATCCCTGGAAGTGTTCAAGGCCAGGTTGGACGGGGCTCTGAGCAACCTGGTCTAGTGAAAGATGTCCCTGCCCATGGCAGGGGGGGATTGGACTAGATGATCTTTAAAGGTCCCTTCCAACCCAAACCATTCTATGATTCTTTGATTCCATGTGGCAGTAAAACATTTAGACCTATCTTTTGTGACCAAGGAAAAAGCACTTTTACACTGTCAACTGCGTTTCACTTTTTGATTAAGCATACAAACAGTTTTACACTTATACCGTTGAATGTCTTGCTGTCTGTGGCTGAAATCAGTCACATCCAACTCAGTGAATTCAATGTGGTGAGGTGATCCTGAGCTGCCCATTTTGTTGAGGCTCAGTCCAGAACACGGTGTCATCCTCTCTGTTCAGCCTCACAATCAAAGGTAGGTTTCCTGGGGGGTGAAAGCCCATGCCTACAGGTAGTGATTTTTAAAAGTACAAGCAACAGCTCAAAGGCAACCACCATTTATAGCCAAAAGGAGGAAGATATATAACGACCCTTTGATGAACATTTGTGTATCTTTGCTTGTGATAAAATGTTATGAGACCATGTCTTTGGTAATTCAGTTCTGCCACCTATTTGGCCAAATTCTGCTTTGTTTCTTCAGTGTAAATCCAGGATAATCCCTTGGACTTTAACAGAGATAATTTGCTGTCTCCTGATATCAATTGAAAGCAAATTTTGACTTGAATTTTTCAGTGTATCTACTCCTGGAATCTCCTGCCACTGATGACAGTGTCGTCATGGCTTGGCCTTGAGTGTGCTAAATGTATTTTTTTCCCTTAGCTCATATTTCCATCACATCACATGTTGATTTATTTACATTGTTCTTATATTTAATCTGTGCCCATTTAGTCACATTTACTGCCATTTTTAATTTATTTAGTAACTCGGTTCAGCTCAGAAAGGTAAGAGGACTGGATAGAGTGTGAACAAGTTGCAAACATATTCTGTACAGATCACTTCTGTGGCTTGCTGTGTTTTGCATTTGACAGTTTGGTATGGGACAGGCTGTTTATTTAAATGCTTGGTTTATATAAGGCATTTAGCAGCAGATGTAAGTGTACTGTACAGAAGTATTTCATGTTTCTTATTTATTTTTACTCTACATTGTTTGTGAAGTCCTCCAGGATCTTGACAAAAAAGTCTCTTTACCACTAGGGTAAACATCAGTGCTGGTCTGTGTTCAAAATGCAGAGGACCCAAACAAAATTTAAAAGGTTGAATGTGTTTATCACCAGGTCTTTGATGGTGGTATTAAAGAGAATGAAATGAAAACCTGCCTCTACTGAAGTGGAGTTTTGCTGCTGACTCCAGTAGGCCAGGATTTTAGCCATGCTCTCTGCCTACGAAAGTTAATGGGTTTTATGAGCATTTGTTGTGGTTTAACCCCAGCCAGCAACTAAGCACCACGCAGCCGCTCACTCACTTCCCCCCACACCCAGTGGGATGGGGGAGAAAATCGGGGAAAAAAAAGAAGCAAAACGCACGGGTTGAGATAAGAACAGTTTAATAGAACAGAAAAGAAGAAACGAATAATGATAATGATAACACTAATAAAATGACAACAGCAATAATGAAAGGATTGGAATGTACAAATGATGCGCAGTGCAATTGCTCACCACCCGCTGACCGGCACCCAGCAAGTCCCCGAGCGGCCCATCCCCCACCCCCACTTCCCAGTTCCTACACTAGATGGGACGTCACATGGTCTGGAATACCCTGTTGGCCAGTTTGGGTCAGGTGCCCTGGCTGTGTCCTGTGCCAACTTCTTGTGTCCCTCCAGCTTTCTCGCTGGCTGGGCATGAGAAGCTGAAAAATCCTTGACATTGGTCTAAACACTACTAGCAGCAACTGAAAACATCAGTGTTATCAACATTCTTCACATACTGAACTCAAAACACAGCACCGTACCAGCTACTAGGAAGACAGTTAACTCTATCCCAGCTGAAACTAGGACAGCATTTTAAAATGATGACACTTATAATGTGGAGCTAAACTTCTCCTCTCTCTAGTAAAGGAAGGGAGACAGCCTTGTAGTGCTATTGGGGAAGTAGAGGGAAAGAGAAATCCCCAAAGAGGTAGGATTGAATGACAGTTTTGGCTGAACATGAACAGGAAAAAAACAGGACCTCATGGTTTCAGTCTCTGCCCTGATGCGAACAGCTGGTGAAAGGGAAGTTCTAATGCTGGCAAAAAATAATGGCTCATTTCTTAGTAAGCATTTTTTAACATACAGGTCACAGTGGCATTTAAGCCCACATGATATCCATAAGGTGAAAAATCTGGGCTAGTCTGTCTGTCTGGGAGCCCAGCTCCTAATCCCTCACCACTGCCTGCTGTCCTGGCTCCCAATGGCATTGGGAGGCACGGAAGGGCCTGTAGGACTTGGGTGGAAAGGAGTCCTGCCTCTCTAGTAGAAAAGAAATCTCCAAAACTGTTCACAGTCTCCATCTCCTCCCACTCAAATGGACTGATCTGACCATAATTGGATTCCCTCGCAACAACCAAATATAATTATAGCCTGTCAACTTGCCACGCTTTTCTAATGCAAGCATAGGGAAATGTTTGTAAAACTGTAATCAACCAAAGAGTTTTGAACGGCTTTCATTTAAAAAATAATCCCTGCATCTTTAACTGTAATTGAAGACCTCTGTTAGTATTAGGGACTGTTTACTGATTTATTTCCTGTGAGTTGAGACATGAACAATTAGAATAACTGAAGGAAAGCAGAGCAACTTAGATGATACTGCACAATGGCAGCACATTTCAGGCCTGATATGAGCCGTGATATCTGGACCCTCTGCTTAAATTATGTTTGAGATGTATAATCACATATCCTGTATTTAGGTAACGCTCCAGGACAGTAATTCAGCCTTGATATTTGTTTTGTTATGAAAATTAGTAAAGGTGAAGCAAGGCAGTTAATTTGCATCTGTGAGGAAAAGGTGTGTTTTGGTTCAGGCCTGTCTCTTGTTCTAACTGTATTTTATGCTTTATTTAAAAAGCCAGTGCTGAGAAGGAAATTAAAATAAGGAGTATATTCCTACTGACTGTAGGGAAGCTGCTCAGCATTTGAGCAGCTGGCCAAAAAGTTGTGTGTGTGTGTATCTTACCATAATATAACTTAATTTTACAGTGGACCAGAGTTTGACAAGAATCAAAAATGTTTGTAACTTGTGGTCTCATTTAATGTCTATTTTGCTATTATTTCAAAGCATGGCTTTTCAGTTTTAATGAGAGACCTGTCATACAAGGAGGACCATTTTCATAATTGCCTCACCCTGCAACCACAGCAATAGCAGGAACAGGTTTTTGTGGGCCTGGAACATTGTAAATAGCCACTCTTCCATACTGTGCTGCCCAACAGGCTGGCTGTTATATGAAATGAATGTGATCACAGCAATTCTGTCTGTGTCTGATAGAGTGTTGGAGCCAAAGGGTATTGGCATGAGTAGTGGGAATATTGGGATCCAGAGGGCTTAAAGATACATATCACCCAAGTGCAGGGTACTGACACACGGAACAAAGTTTACAACTCAGAGAGTGAGTTATAAAGCAGGCATGTTTATTCCGGCGCCGGGGTGCAAGGGGATTTCTCCTCAAAGCTTGCACACCATCTCAGCAAGCAGCCAGATATTTATTACACCAGGGCATACATATTCATAGGGTTACACAATACAAAATATACATATGTATAAGTTGGGGCGGGGTTAGTTCAAAAGCTTGTGTCAGCAGTTCTAAAATGTTTGTGTCATCTTGCGCAGGCTCAGATCTGTCTCTGGTGGTCCTTTACTTCTTCAGGGGTCTTATCTTCCTCTTCTTCTTTTGTCCTCTAGTGAACTTTAGTCATTCATGCATGCTCTCTTCTTACTTGGTGATTTCAGCGGTTTTTAACAAGTCCTAACAAGTTCTGTGGTAAGACTAGCATTGCAGTTCCCCTTATCACTCCCTTTGTCTGGCATGTCAGTCCTTGATGAATACCAGTCCCTGATAAGCTTAACCCTTGACAGACGCCACAGGCGCCAGGCCCCGGCAAGCAAGCCTCGAAAGAACAAACAAGGCCAACAGAATTATTAAACATTTAAGTGGTCAAAAGGCACATGGTTATTTCCCTCTATCAGTACTCCCGTCTGTAGGCTGTGCACTCTAGAGGTTGTCAAAATGGAAGCTAAAAAGCTAAATAAGTATTGGCTCTGTACCCTCTACAGACCCATGCCCTCAACCTCATTTGGAAGAACCCTACAGCAAAGGCCTTGTCTATAGCTTATCTTTTGTTATGGTTTGAAAATGTCAGCACTGAAATATTTAATAGTCTCTCCCCACCCTTTGAAAACAGCACATTTAGTCATCACCCTGGAAATAAGAAACAGAGTGGCATGCTGGCCTGTGAGAGGGCAGCTGGGCATTGCACCTCTGGCACTACTGAGCCCTGCAGGTGAGTGGCAGCACACTGGGAGTGGCTAGCTGGGAGCTCAGGGCCCCACAGCATCCCTTCATGGGATCAGAGCATGTGCAGCGAGCCTGTTTTCATGCTGGCAGTGGGTTTTCTGGTGCCTGGTTGAGTGGCAGCTGAGTCTTGTGGAGGTGTGCTTCTCAGGTGTGCCGCCTTCCTGGTAGGCTTATGTTGGAGGTGGCTCAGGGCATCCCGGGTCTCTCTTCTAGTTTATTCCAGCACCAGGCTCACCTCACGCATGTACACATTATTATGAAGTATATATGCAGTGTTCTGAGGTTGCATCTTCACAGACTTATGATTTGGAATATATGTATTTTCCTTTCATAGACTGTGGCTCCTTTCCCCAAAGTTGGTGATAGCAAGGGGGACAGGCTGTGTCATTTCTCTCCACTGCTGTTAATAGCAGCACTCCTTTTTACATTCTTTAGTAATGGAGATAAAGTAGTTTCTAAGTAAATGGACACCCAGTTTGGAACATGCATGTGGTCAAGCATGGAGCCTGAGGTTGGTCCACATCTGAATATATCCCAAACTCTGGATTGTTTATCCAGCAGCATTCACTGTTATGTATGTTCTACAGCACTCATCCAAGCACAATGATAAATAGCTTTTTCCCAGATGACTCTTAATTCTATGTCGTCTTCTTATCCAGCAAATGCACTACATTCCAAATATAAATATATTAACACATTCTTTTTGGACAAAGTGCTAATGACATATAGGCACATTGATTCTTTTCATGATATGCACTGCACTGTACAGGCAAACCTGTCTCCATGTGGCCGTAAGCACAGACCCCTTCTTGTTGTGGCCTTTTAGTTCACTTTTGACCTCCATTTTGTGTTCTGTTCACAGTTGTTCAGCACATCAAGCGCCACAATATTGTTCTTAAAAGAGAACTCGGAGAAGGAGCCTTTGGGAAAGTCTTTCTGGCTGAATGCTATAACCTCTGTCCCGAGCAGGATAAGATCTTGGTGGCAGTGAAGGTAAAAGAGTCTAGGGTTTCCATTATTAATTCATGGCTGCAGCTAATGCTATTTTATTTGTAAATGATCATGTTTTCCTATTCCGTAGCCCCATGTAACTCCTGTAATATATGTGGAGGAGTTCACAAGGCTAACGGAGCATTAAGAGAACATGAAATTTGATCTTGCTGTGGATTATAAAATGAGAGCTGAATTTCGTAAGGAAAAGGAAGAAACTGACAGTGTCACAAAGGGGCGAAATCTTTTATGATCTGATTAGTGAAAAATAACATTTAAGTCATTAAAAAGACATGACATTTGTGTGTCTAAAAAAAAATCTATAACCAGATAAGTGAATAGGCTATGTGTATAACTGCTAGTCAAAGAAGGCCTATTTTTCCATGAACTGTGCAATACTTTTAGTCAACCTTTGAAATTGTCTGTGGGTAATCATCATTAATATGGCTGCCAGGAATGTTATAAAAAAACTTGTAGATAATATTGTCATGTGCTGTTAAACACTGGCTGTATGGAAATCCAGAAGTCATGATATTTCAGACCCTGGGGAGTGATACTTGATTATTCTCCATTCAACCCTCCCAAAATACAGTCCAAAGGAAAAGGAAACTATGTGAAAACAACCATAACCTTGGACTTGCCAGTATTCAGAATAATTCTCATGTTTTTGAGGGGGGAAAAAAAGGATTTCTTTGGAACCCTGAAAGGGCACAGACTACATGGCACATTGGGAATCTACTAAGAAGTAAGAAGATTTCCATCATGATCTTGGAGCTTGCACACCAGACTTGCTTCACTATGCCAAGCCTTTTTGTTCCTCAAAATACAACCACTGAGGTCAATTGTCATCCTCAGCTATGCATGCACGCTAGAAAACAATATCAGTGAAACCATACTCTAAGAGTTTGCCAATTCTCCCTGCCAACAGTCTTTTGTCTCTATCTGTGTTCTGCTGAAAGCTGAACAAGGTGTTCAACATTTAAAGTATCTCATTTAAGGCAGTAAGAATATACATTTTAGAATCTGGGCTGTACTTAGGGATCAGAAAATAATACTATCTGTCCATTCACAATTAGGCAACTGTGTGTACATTTTGGATCAAACCATACAGTAAAAGAATCCTAGCAGATCATCTTTTTGAAATTGTAAACAAGAAACAGAGTTTTGGATCTGGCAGTGAGAGAACACAAAAAGAGGATGGATTTGTTGAGTACTTTCTTGCTCCATCAAAAATAGCAGGGTTTTTTGGATTTAACAAGGTTACAAGCTTTTTGATACTCAGAGTTGTTCACTCATGCTGCTGACTGGTGAGAAAAAATGAAGCCCTGAAGGTATATATAGACAGGAGAAAGCAAGAGAGAGGAGATGACAAAACTAGAACTGATGGATTTTTCTACTGTAATTTGGTGAAGCTAGAGTGAAAATTTTCCTGCTCCAGCCACCAGTGCGGAACCCCTCACCCACCTCACTCATGCTGATCCCCCCCAGTAGCTGGTTTTGGGAACACACACCATTCCTGCCCCAGTGACTGGAGGCAAGAGACCCCCCACTCGCTCCAGTAGCTGACACCACAGGCCAGGGGTGCCTACATCCTAGGTCTGACTCCAGTAGCTAGCACCAAATTCCACTCACGCACATACAGGTCTCACCAGAAGCTGGCACTTGGTCCTTGCAAGCACACATACACACGGGATAGAGTGAGATTACGCAGAGAAATAGTTAAGAAAAGATTTAATAAGAAAATATAAAATGATAGGACAGACTGCAGTGATCAGGCACAGGGCTCAGCCAGACAAGCGTACTGACTGCCCCCATTTTTCATGTGACTGGCCCCTTTTATACCCTTTTATGCTTACCCCTTTCTTTATTCCTTTCTGCTCCCCCCTCCCCCTGCATGTCCCCCATGGGGTTTGTACAGCTCTATCGATTTCTGAACCCTTCCCAGTCCAGGCCCATGCGAGCGTCTTGTGTCTGGTGGGGTTTGTTTCTTGTCATTGTCTCCATGTTTGCTTTGTCAGGTCTGGGTCTTGGTGTATTTTGGTTTCTGGCTTCCCGCTTTTCCTTTGGTTTCCCAATTGACTATATTCCTGATCAGATAACCTGCTGGAATGAACATTCTCACACGCCCTCATCGATTAGTATGACTGACCAAGTTTGGTTCTCATGTCTCCCTTATCATGTGTCAGTCAGGTTTCTGTCCCTGAATGTTCTTGTTTATGGCTTCCTCCTTTTCTTATTTTCCCTTGCTGCACTGAAAAAAGGTCCTTGACCAGATGCCCTTAAAGGAGCAGACACACTCCTTTCACATTTCACTCCTTTTTACATTGCCCACTTTCAGTTTCTTGCACCAACTCTTGAAGATCCGATTCTGGTCCCTGTCAAAGAGTGAGTTTTTAGCTAACTAGACCATTGGATTGATCCCTGTATAGCCAAGTGGTTAATCGCCTGGCACTTCCTGGCCGTTCTCTTTTATCATGGTACAAAGCACAGCTCATGGTTATGCTCCAGTTAAAATTGAGGGCAGTACTCTCATGCAGAGAGCAAGACAGATGATTGTGTCCAGATCCCCCTGTTGGGCACAGGGTTTGGCCCAGTGAAAATATGAAGATTTTTCATCCCAGAGGAGCAGTCCCAAATGCCAGCAGCTGAGGGTAGGTTGTCTCCATGCTTTAGATGCAAAGCATGCAAATGCTTTAGAGAGCTTCAGCCTCCTGAGTGAAACCAAAATAAAAAATGTCCCTGTGCAATGGCCAGTGGAAATCTATAACTGGTAAGTAATAGGAGGATTTAGGCAGCAAGAAAGCTGAGTGAGCTAGCCTGGGGGGGAAGCATTGTGTCACCTGTGTGAGATTCATCAGAATTTCTTTTCCTTCACCAGCATGCCTGTCGATTTTTGCCTGCTGGTTGCTGGGCAACTGCGGCAGCCTTGTACAAGCATGCTAAAAACCCTGGCACTGAATCTCACAGGAGCTACTTCATCTGACTCAAAATGCATCAAATATCTGAAATATTGACATTGCTGTAGCAAATTATATAGGAGCTAAGAGTTCCAAAAAAACCTCTAGTAGAGTGCTGCCTGTACAAGATGAAGAACATTTCCACGGCACCTGCAGAGGAAAACTAAAGGTTTCCAACTCTTCAGAACTTCTTAGGTCAAAACCACCCCTCATTTCTTGAGCTTAGCTATTGTATGGTGATGGGGAGCAGTAGTAAGGGTTTCACAGTGAAAGTCTGAAAGAGTGTAAAGGAAAGGTATCCTGAGAATTTCATTACCGAGTCATACTGATGCTGGTGAGAGCCAGATTCCCCTGTTCTTGCTCTGACTGACTTGTAGATGCAGCTCAGTGGTGTAGGGGTGGACTGAGGAGCTACAGGTTTGCACTCCCTATGGAGCACAGATCTGCAGAGACCAGTTTCTAAGTGGATACCTGGACAAAGATCCCATAGAGGAGCATAAGTGTGGGGTGGCGGTCCATCTATTAAGTGTGAAAAGGCTGAATTCAGTGGTTGTGGAGCTCCTGTAACAGCCAGGGAGTCCCTCTTTGCCCAAGGGAGCGTGTCTCTCCTCCTTAGCTGCTGGCCGAGTAAGGTTGTATGTACATGGAGTTGTCTCTCAGTTCCTACTCGGGCAAAACTCCCGTGGACTGGTGAGAGTGCTTTGCATGCTAAAGCTTTGGTTTACTTGTCAATAATAATAATTATTATTCATATGTTTTATATCTCTTGTGCTCTTACGGTTTTATTTTCCCCTTGCACTGAGAACATGCTAAATGCGTTACTCTGTCATTTCTATGTAAATTCTGTGTGCTTATTAATTTTTTGTTCTTTTCACTTTCCTCCTTGCCTGACTATGTAAGCTCTCTCTCATGCATTCTGTCTATTCTCTGTGCTGCATGAAATAATGAAAAGGGACTTGGCAATGCTGGGTAACAGAAATTTCAGTCACCCCTTGGTAGCAGAAACCCTGCCTGGGTTTTACCTGGGTTTAGACCTTTCTGCATTTTGCTGTTTGACAGAAAATGTGTAATTGCCATGGCAACTGCTCTGTCATATGACAATTTTGCTGTTTCTGTGAGATAAAAAGCACTTTCTGAAATATACAATATACCAGCCTCACAGGACAAAGTTTTCAGCATTTTTACTGTCTTTCCAGGGAAAGAGTATGTTGGAAAGAGTATGAGCCTATGCTTCTCCCTGTCAATTTTTTTCCCTCCAGGTTGCTATTATTTAAAAAAGTTTTTTATATGAATTGTTTTTCTAGCTCCGTTACTCAGAAGAATTACAGTCCAATTGCTTTATACATGAAACCAGCAGAGGAAACTCAAGTGGCAACAGAATTCTCAATGGTGATTCCATTATATAATGTAGATTGGACTGTGGGTCGGTGCCCGTATCATGTTAAAGCATCATCCCAGAGCTTGGAAAGGTTGGAAGACATGTTCCAATTCAGTTCTCACCTGGTTCAGATATGACTGTGTGGGGACCATAGGTGGGGAGATGATATGATAGCCACCGTAGAGGCTATAGCTCTGTGTGCTGTATCATAGTTTGTGAAGCAGCCAAAATCCTTATTGCATCATTATTGGTAAAACTTGTGAAAGAGGAGCTCTGGGCCAGAAAACACAGGAGGGTCCCTCACAGAAGGGGTGTTTGTGGCATGACAGATTTTTATTGCTTCTGGGATCTACAGAGCCTGAAATCCACAGGGGAAAAAAACCCTCAACTTGGTAGGTGGCTGTTCAGTTTGCCCTGCTCCTTGTCCCACCATCTGGAACTTATTACGGTAACTGTTCATTTTTGGAGACCTATGTTGCACTTTCATAAGTGAAGCAAGTGTTTTCTCTGACAGTTGTCTTTTAGCCCCTCATTCACATATGCATACATATAATACAGAAAAGTGGATAGAATTGTGTCTGTTGAAGAAAAACCTTGAACAAACCATGACTTTGTTACAACTGAGAACTGGGTTTGTTGGCAGAACCATTGCATTGTATCAGCTTGTTCTGTGTCTCTTCTCATGAGTGTGGTTGGTCCCGTGCTCTCTATATGAATTGGGGATAGAAAATAACGTGACTGGATGAACAGGAAAAAGCATCTTTAGTTAAGGCAAAGCAGCTACTTTTTTGTCTCATCTTCCTTCACATTGAGTCTAATTGTAGTACAGAGGTAGAGAGCCCAGCCTTCACTTTCTGTGAACGACAATTTGTGAGCACTGGTAACCTGTTGCCATTCTCTTACTATTTTAAAAATATTATTTGAATTAATATAGTGCAACCACTGTACCTTTTGAAGGTAGAGCATAGCAGTGGTTTATTGCTATTTATGATTATTCCTTACTGAACTGGTGTCAGAATTGGGGTTTTTTTTAGTGCATGAAAGTATTTCCTTGCTCATGAAGCATAGTTCTTGAGGAGAGATCTAAAACTGCCTGTGTGGGGGGGTTAAATTAGCATTATTTCATTATACAACATTTAAGCCTCCCATTTGATCCAGTGGTCATATATTTCCTGTAAAATGAAAATACGCAAGATTTTAAAGCTGTATAAATGGGGAAAAAAATAAAATTAACCCCCCCAAAATTCTGTCCTGCATCTACTTCCTCTCTGTCCATCAATTGAAGATTGATCCTCCAGTTGCTTATGCATATGCTTAATCTTAGACATATGAGTAGATTTACTGAATTCCAAAGGAGTTTCTGGCTGAGGTCTCAGGTTGTAAGTTCTGGTCCAGGGATGTACCCTTCCATAAATCTACCTAATGTATAGCACACTGTAGGGGCCAACATCAGCAACAACATTAATAATAAATAACAAATGCATCTACATTCCCGCTAAGCATTTTAAGCAAACAAAGCTTTACTTTAAGGAACTTACAACAAAGGTAAATACCTATAGGATACTAGAGTTTTGCTTGAGTTAAATGCTAAAGGCCATAGATCAGCTGTGTACTAGTATGTTTTTCAGATAAGATGAATTTCTTTTTGTTCTGTTTTTGGAAAACACTTGGCACAGTAAGATCATGAGTATTCCTGCGTCGTCTTACAATAAAAACCGTTGTATGGGATGATGTGTGGCAGGGGAATGAAAGTTATTTAATTGCAATTGCATCACATCTACATTGCTAAACCAGTTACTAAGAATGTACTTTCTCCATCCTTTACACAGTAGTGTCCTTATCTTACCCTTACAGTGCCTTCCCACATGTTTGCTGCCTTCTGCGAACATCTCCCCTTCCTTACATCTTCCTTTCCTCCACCAGACGCTGAAGGATGCCAGTGACAATGCCCGCAAGGACTTCCACCGTGAGGCAGAGCTGCTGACTAACCTGCAACATGAGCACATCGTCAAGTTCTATGGCATCTGTGTCGAGGGTGATCCACTCATCATGGTCTTTGAGTATATGAAGAATGGAGATCTTAACAAATTCCTCAGGTAAATCCACCAACATGTGTTGTGCTGGAAAGTCAGAAGTGGGCAGAGGAGGTAGGCATTGCTGGTACTTAATGCCAAATTAACTGCTCTCACTGAAAAATGCGGACACCTAAGAGTGAAAATCTGTGCAACACTGCTGATTCATCTTGTGTACTGTGATGTGGGGCTTGTTTCTTTACTTATTTGGAAGTACTATTAAGTTAATCCTTACACTTTCCACCAAAATGGGAACCAAAGGAATAGTGTTTTCAGTATATTTCAGCATATTCTGAAATGTTTGTTTATAAAACTTGCAGTAGTAATTGTTTCCTTGCCTCTTTTCTGCTAGCACTTGGGAAGATCCCACTAAGCACCTATCTCTGTCTGTAGGTGTCTAAAAGCTGTTGAGAATCTACTTCCCTCCTCTCAGTGTTTTGAAAGGGTACCATTAATCTGCAGCAAGAAAACTTTGAGCCTTGGAAATTTCAGTGCAATGGAAATTACTACATCTTGGGAGCTAGTTTGGGGCTTTTTTTTTAAAGCTATTCAGGAACGCGCATCTGAAATTGAAATTTGGTAGTGAAGCAGTCATAAATAAATAGGTGATACCTAAGGTTCACAAGAATAGATAACTCATGAACCAGTAAGTTATGTCCAGTGGCCTTGTGCATGTACAATTTCTTCTAGCCTGCACTTGTTGACATAAAAATAAACAGTTAAGAGACAAGGTTAGCACCTACATAAAACACTTGCATAAGGGACTGTTCATTCAACGTCTCCTATGTCGTTTTCATCAAAGGGTATGTGCTGGTTTTGTCTGGGATGGAGTTAATTTTCTTCATAGTAGCTAGTATGGGGCTATGTTTTGGATTTGTGCTGAAAACAGTGTTGATAATACAGGGATGTTTTAGCTATTGCTGAGCAGTGCTTACACAGAGTCAAGGCCTTTTCTGCTTCTCACATCACCCCCACCAGCGAGTAGGCTGGGGGTGCGCAAGAAGTTGGGAGGGGACACAGCCGGGACAGCTGACCCCAGCTGACCAAAGGGATATTCCAGACCATATGAGGTCATGCTCAGCAATAAAGCTGGGGGGGGGGTTGGCGGGGAGGTCGCTGCTCGGGGACTGGCTGGGCATCGGTCGGTTGGTGGTGGTGAGCAATTGTTTTCATTTGCATCACTTGTCTTTCTTGGATTTTATTTCTCTCTCTTTGTTATTTTCCTTTTCATTACTATTATTATTGTTATTGTTATTGTTCATTTCATTTCATTTCATTTCAATTATTAAACTGCTTTTATCTCAACCCATGAGTTTTCTCACTTTTAGCCTTCCGATTCTCTCCCCCCATCCTGCTGGGAGGGTGTGAGCAAGCTGCTGTGTGGTGCTTAGTTGCCGGCTGGGGTTAAACCACGACAGGGTATCACAAATGCATTTCAGTGTCCTGAGAGCTCTTCTGCCTAAGGATAACTAGTGGACACCACCATTTTGGAAAGATATCTGTGTAATGCATGCTACTGACAAAGCTGTAAAGCAATCAAACTAATGTCCCTTTAAATGGGTTTGGATTTTGTATCTAACTGAAACTGCTAGTGACTGGTAGCGTTGCCATTTTTTTATATCCTTGTGAAATGAGTTTGCTGTCCTTCTAATCTCCAGTGAACAAATAGCCACATCATAAAAGCAAAAGGCATCAGCTAGCATCCTCCCTCATTGGCAGAGCTAGCAGGGTTGACAGGGAGACCAGGGGCTGAACTGAGGATGCAGAGCAAACACTACTTTTCGTGGGATGATTATCTCTCTGGCAGAGGATTTAAGTATATTGTCAGGGCAATATTGGGGCATTTGCATTTACCCTCTTGGACCTCTGCTGTGGATCAGAAGAGAGCTTCAATTTTCAAAGCTGCCAGCCCAGTGCTTTTTCAGAGCACCGAATTTCCATTAGAACAAGCCAAATTTGCAGCTGATTCATTGTCATCATGAGAAATGCTTATTCTTTGATTCTTCTTATCTCCTAACTCTCATTTTGAATTGTACAGAAAGGTAGTTTAGCAGACAGTATATTTCCTACATTAGTTCTTTTTTTTTTTTTTAAATTATTAAAGAGCCCTTGTCCTTAGAATGTAAAATGATTATACTGGGACAAACTGTTTAACCTAAGCTCCAATTTGTTATTCCTCTCACATTTGCAGCAGCTTGTGCCACAGATCAGAGGTTAGTTGCAAACAGGCCGTAAAAACCTGTATTTCTTGCCCTGCAGCGCCACCAAAGGCTGTCAGGGAAAAATGGATCTGAAATTTAACCCAAAGGTGCTTGCTGCCTGTATGCAGCCAAGGGCCGTTTCAGCTCTAGCACTACAGCCTCAAAGTCATGCCTGCTCTGCGCTTGTTCTGGCTAGCAGAGACCGATGTGGATCCAAAGGAATCTCTGTCAATGTTACTGGCTATTGCAGATACTGAGGAGCTCCTAATTCATAGCCAGCACCAAGAAGATAAGCAAGATGCATTAAAATAATCCAAAAGTTTCATTACGTACAGACCATCTCCTCAAGAAAGCTAGTGAAAGATGAAGAGCTCTCTAATTTAGCAGACTCAGAGCTTCATGCTTGAGAAAGGTCATTAAAAAAAAAAAAATCAGTGCAATGAAGAGGTACAATGCTTTTCAATAGGAATTTGCCTCTGAGTCTTGGTTGGAAATTTCATATCTTCCCTTTTATTCCCCCCACCATCTCCAGCAACAACTGTATGGCTGCCTGTGGCAGAACAAGCCCAGTTAACTTCTTTGCCTAGTATCAGATGCAATGCTACACACCCTCCTTTATCTGTCACTTTGTGCAGGAAGTTCTTCCCCTGGGGGAATTTTAATATCATATTTCTAATAGGTAGTGTCAGATTTGATCTCACAGATTTTGATTAATTTGCAGCTCTTCCAAACTCCTATGCCCTTCCCCAAGGGACAAATTAAGGGTACACCTCACCTCTGTTGATTAAAAAGGTGACTCTGAAACTCCTCTTTGTAGGAAGGAAGGACTTCTGAGAAAAAATAAAAATCAGTTCTAGGGTATTTTTTCAAAAAAGTTCAGGAGAGAAGGGCAGAAGTGGTCTCTGAAAGATTAGTCTGCGGGAATGGAATAAAAAAAAGGCTTCTATAAAACTAGAAGAATGGGATGGATAAAAAGGGCTATTCAGAATATTATAGGGTGTATCAAATGAGGAATAACTGTCAGAGGACCTCATTAATTGGCTAAGTACCGGCTAGTAATGCTTGACAAAATGGTTGTCGTGGTTTAACCCCAGCCAGCAACTAAGCACCACACAGCCGCTCACTCACTCCCCCCACACCCAGTGGGATGGGGGAGAGAATCGGAAAAAACCCAGTAAAACTCCTGGGTTGAGATAAGAACAGTTTAATAGGACAGAAAGGAAGAAACTAATAATGATAATAATAACAATAATAAAATGATTGGAATATACAATGATGCACAATGCAATTGCTCACCACCTGCCGACCGACACCCAGTTAGTTCCCGAGTGGCGATTCCTCTCAGCCCCACTCACCCCAGTTTATATACTAGGCATAACGTCACATGGTATGTGTCCTGGGTTCAGCTGGGATAGAGTTAATTTTTACAGGAACCTGGGAGGTGGGGGGGCATAGCCGGGGCAGCTGACCTGAAACTAGCCAAGGAGCTATTCCATACCATGTGACATCATGCTCTCCACTGCAGCTGGGGAGAATGGCCCTACCTGGAGCCTCTGGCAGAAAGCACCTGGGGAGACCCGAGGCCGACCTCTGGGGTTTTGGAGTCGGGGATACAGAGGATCCGAGGCTCGCTATACTCCAACTGAAAAAGAGATATTGGCAGCATATGAAGGAGTTTGAGCTGCCTCAGGAGTGGTTGGTACTGAAACACAGCTCCTCTTAGCACCCCGACTGCCAGTGCTGGGCTGGATGTTCAAAGGGAGGGTCTCCTCTACATATCACGCAACTGATGCCACGTGGAGTAAGTGGGCCACACTGATCACACAACGAGCTCGCATAGGAAACCCCAGTCGCCCAGGAATTGTGGAAGTGATCATGGACTGGCCAGAAGGCAAAGATTTTGGAATGTCGCCAGAGAAGGAGGTGACACGGGCTGAAGAGGCCCCGCTGTATAATAAACTGCCAGAAAATGAGAGGCAATATGCTCTGTTCACTGATGGGTCCTGTCGCATTGTGGGAAAGCATCGGAGGTGGAAGGCTGCTGTATGGAGTCCTGTATGACAAGTCACAGAAATCGCTGAAGGAGAAGGTGAATCGAGTCAGTTTGCAGAGGTGAAAGCCATCCAGCTAGCGTTAGACATTGCTGAAAGAGAGAAATGGCCAGTGCTCTATCTCTATACTGACTCATGGATGGTGGCAAATGCCCTGTGGGGGTGGCTACAGCGATGGAAGAAGAGCAACTGGCAGCGCAGAGGTAAACCCATCTGGGCTGCCGCACTGTGTCAAGATATTGCTGTTCGGATAGAGAAGCTAGTGGTAAAAGTACGCCACGTAGATGCTCATGTACCCAAGAGTCGGGCCACTGAAGAACATCAAAACAACCAGCAGGCGGATCAGGCCGCCAAGATTGAAGTGGCTCAGGTGGACCTGGACTGGCAACGTAGGGGTGAGCTATTTATGGCTCAGTGGGCCCATGATACCTCAGGCCATCAGGGAAGAGATGCAACATATAGATGGGCTCGTGACCGAGGGGTGGACTTGACCATGGACACTATCGCACAGGTTATCCATGAATGTGAAACCTGTGCTGCAATTAAGCAAGCCAAGCGGCTAAAACCCCTGTCGTATGGAGGGCGATGGCTGAAATATAAACAGTGGGAGGCCTGGCAGATTGACTATATCACACTCCCACGAACCCGCCGAGGCAAGCGCCGTGTGCTTACAATGGTGGAAACAACCACTGGATGGCTGGAAACATATCCTGTGTCCCACGCCACTGCCCAGAACACTATCCTGGGCCTTGAAGAGAAAGTTTTATGGCGACACGGCACCCCAGAAAGAATCGAGTTGGACAACGGGAGTCACTTCCAAAACAACCTCCTAGACACCTGGGCCAAAGAACATGGCATTGAGTGGGTATATCACATCCCTTATCACGCACCAGCCTCCGGAAAAATCGAACGATACAATGGACTGCTGAAAACTACATTGAGAGCAATGGGGGGTGGAACTTTCAAACATTGGGATACACATTTAACAAAAGCCACCTGGTTAGTTAATACTAGAGGATCCACCAATCGGGCGGGCCCCGCCCAACCAAGACTTCCACATACTGTAGAAGGGATAAAGTCCCTGTAGTGCGCATGAGGAGTGTGTTAGGAAAGACAGTCTGGGTTAGTCCTGCCTCAAGCAGAGACAAACCCATCCAAGGGGTTGTTTTTGCTCAGGGACCTGGGTACAGCTGGTGGGTGATGCAGAAGGATGGGGAAGTTCGATGTGTACCTCAGGGAGATTTGATTTTGGGAGAGAATAGCCAGTGAATTAGGCTGTATGATATTTAACTGCTAAATAACCTGCCAATGTATGTCATTGTATCTATAGTGGCTATATGCCATATCAAGGTTATTACTGTAAGAATTACCCAAATGACTGAAGGCTGGACTTTGAAACTGAGCCAAGAACAACAGTGATAGAACTTGAACTGGCGCCCAGCAATTTCCTCAAGATCAACATCTTCGACCTGCAGGCCAAGGGCGTGGGTTGCACCAAATGTACCAGCCACAAGTTCCAGAGGCAGCATACAACAACCTAACACCTCACACCATCTCTCTTATCCTGAAGAAGTGTTACAACAGATGGAGCCCCAAAGTCATGGACTAAATAAAATTGATGGACACATTGGAGGGATAGCCCATCGACTACGGGAATACTATTTGTGTGTGTGTGTGGCGGGGGGGGGGTGTCCATATACATATATATATATATATGACAAGGAAAGTGGTAGTGGTTGATTGGAAAATGTAAGATCTGGGCATGATGTAGATGGTATAGAATAAGGGGTGGATAATGTCCTGGGTTCAGCTGGGATAGAGTTAATTTTTTACAGGAACCTTGGAGGTGGGGGGGGCATAGCCGGGGCAGCTGACCTGAACTAGCCAAGGAGCTATTCCATACCATGTGCCATCATGCTCAGTATATACATGGGGAGCAGGCCCGGGGGGTGCTGTCGACTTTAGGTGGGGGAAGTGGCGGAGCGTCGGGTCCCGGGTGGTGAGCAGTTGCACTGTGCATCACTCTTGTTGTGTACTCTTTCATTAGTACCGTTGTTGTTGTTGTAACCTTTTTTTTTGTGTTGTCCCAGTAAACTGCCCTTATCTCAACCCTCGAGGTTCCAGGTTTTTTTTCTTTTCTCTCCTCCGATTCTCCTCCCTATCCCACCGGAGGGGGGCGGGAGGAGTGAGCGAGCGGCTGCGTGGTCCTTTGTTACCGGCTGGGCTGAAACCACGACAGTATGGAATGCCACTTTGGGTCAGTTGCCCTGGCTGTGTTCCCTCCCAACTTCTTGTGCCCCTCCAGCCTTCTCGCTGGCTGGGCATGAGAAGCTGAAAAATCCTTGACTTAGTCTAAACACTACTTAGCAACAACTGAAAACATCAGTGTTATCAACTTTCTTCTCATACTGCACCCAAAATATAGCCCTGTACCAGCTACTAGGAAGACAATTAACTCCATCCCAGCTGAAACCAGGACAATGGTACATGTAGGTATGCTGATATCTGTAGCTTCAAGGTACCAGGATATGACATGTGTGTGACACATCGATGTCACTGATGTGACACTGTTAAGATAGCTGAAGCACACATGTTATAGTCCTTTGTTGGGCTTTCCAAAGCAGAAGGGTTTCCTTTGTCCTAGAGTGTATAGGAGTTTCTCATGAGTCAGTTGACGAGTATATCTTTTAAGGCATTGCTAGATCTTGAAAACCTCTGATTTCTGAAGTTGTTTAGTTGATCCAGCTAGACTGTGTTTTGTGTCCTCTGTGCAAGGCTGAAAGAGTTAATGTCTCAAACATTGTGGTGGGGCAAGTTCTGCATAGCAGAGAGCAAGACAGGGAAAGGAAGAGGAAAAGAAAAGAGAAAAATTTCACTGGTCCTGGGTCCAGCGTTGGTCCAGCCAGTCTAGAGGTCCAGTTCCGGTGGGCATGCGCACGGGGCTTCAGTTTGTGTCCTTTTATCATCTCCTTGCCCCTCCTTCAGGTGTCATGCACAGTTTGTGCTTTCAGAACCTTTGGGAAATGGGTCAGTGGGCTTGGGGGTCATTTAGGGAGTAACTTCTCCTTCCCTGCAGACATGACCATTGTTTGATCTTTGGCCATGCATGGTGAGCTGCCCTGCTCAGCATATCAGAACAAGAAGCTGGGCACCCTCCCGCATGCCCTTGGATCCTGTTGCTGATCTGTGCTGATTGGCTTCTTTTCACTTGTGTTTTGTTGTTATGCAGAGTTGGTCCTTATGCAGAACTTGCCCCACCACAATGTTTGAGACATTAACTCTTTCAGTCTCTCACAGTCTCACTCTCTCTTTCTCGCTCCTTTTTCATAATCCCTATACCTCATCCCTTTAGACATAAAACCATTGACCAAGTCTGGGACTAGGAGTGGATCTAGCCACCTCTAGGGTCTTCTCTGAGAAGGAGTCTAGAAAGCAAGGGGGTCCACTCTGAATCTCGTGACTCAACGGGAGGGATCTCCTTATTCCCTGAATTGATGTATATGGTTACCACAGGTTACACGGTTTACTGAGGTAGTTTCATGCCAGTTCCTGTTGTGAGAAACCACGCCACCTACTGTTACACCTTCCAAGTTCAGGCTGCTTCTGCCATGAATAAAACGTTCAACTGATCGTTTGGTGTCGCTTCACCTTAATTTAGCCTGAGGGAATTCTGAACTCACCACAACCCCTCCCTGGTCTGTCCAGTACGGTTCGTGACGTCCTCTTTCCATTGTTGAGAATTTCTGTGTTGGGCAGAACTCGCCTTCAGTGGTGAAATCAGCAAAAACAGTGTCGTGCTGTGCATATGGATGGGAAATTAGAAGTATAAATCTAAAATTGCTGCACTTATTTCTCGGATGGCACCTGAGAAGGAAGTTAGCTAGGAAGTTAGTTACTGGAACAGAACTGGAGAAAGGTGGTGGTTTAGGACTGAGATATATTGTTATAAACCATCTGCCCTATTTCCCTAAGCAATATGTTACCCATTGTGTAACACCTTAAAATCACTTGTCTTTCTCACCATGAAAGAAAACAGTAAAGGAAAAAAAATCAAGAGGCAAATTCTCCCCTATTTCACCAATTAATTTATAGCCCTTTTTGTCATTATATTTGAGTGAGGCAATTTTGTGGTTTAGGGCCCACTAATGCCTTTCACTTCTCTAGCTTACAAGTGGCCTATTACTTCCCTGGCTTGCATTTTGGTGCAGGGCACATGGACCAGATGCAGTACTGATAGCAGAAGGCAACCGTCCTGCTGAGCTGACTCAATCCCAGATGCTTCACATTGCCCAGCAGATTGCAGCTGGTATGGTTTACTTGGCATCACAGCACTTCGTGCATCGGGATCTTGCTACCCGGAATTGCCTGGTTGGTGAGAACCTGCTGGTGAAGATCGGGGATTTTGGGATGTCTAGAGATGTGTACAGCACAGACTACTATAGGGTAAGTGAACTGCTATAATCAGTAGTAACTGAGGTCTTGTTCAGTCATCTTACTGCATTCATGTGACTGATTTACACTGGACAGTCTCTGTGAGATGATTTAGGGGCTGGCATATGGAGAAGCTGGTTCTGAGTAAATACCCATGGTAATTACTCAGTTTAAGTATTAGTTTTGGTAGATTTGGAGAGAGTTAATCAGAATAAGATTGGCATGTCCTTTTGTTTATATATGTTGGCTTTCTTTTCTAATAATAAATCATACAACAGTCTTTTTTACTCTGGGCAGAAATTTGGCATGTTTGGCTGTAGTGAAGAAGCAGCAGATAAAAAGGAAGAGCGGGTAATCAAATTTGGCCCAACTCTCAGAAGATATTAAAATATGTTCTTATACACTTCTAAGACAAATGGAAATTGTAGCTTTTGGTTATTGTACAATGTTTCAGTTTACTTAAATAGATATAATGGTCAGCAGCACTGGATGGGACATTTATTTTACTTGCTGAAAGCAAGCATTTCCTGCTTTAAGCCAGTTCTTTAGTCTTACTGTTTATGGCTGAACATTTGTTTTGTGTCACTCTGGTGAGGGCTGTAACTCAGTGGTGGGTAAGGATAGCCCATGGCGCTTGTTCATACTCTGGCCCTGGCCATTTTCCCTGAGCTTGGTTGTCATAAAATGATCTGTGAAGTTTGCAAAGGGCTTCTAGGATCTCTAGGATAGACAGGACTGTGTACACTGATTATTGTTGTTAATGTTGGCTTTGTACTTTGTGGCAAGTCATGTCGTTTACAGCATTTGCTGTTCTATACCATGTGTGTAACTTCATGGGTGGAACTGGAGTAAGAGTGGCAGCTATCAGGTTTTTGTAGCATGGGGGAGGCAATCCATGGCCAAGCTGTTAGTTTATAAATGCTAGAGTTGTATCCTGTAACATAAGCTACTCAGAATCTTTAAACACATTCTCTGTACCTGCCTCCCACATCACTTGTTACCAGCGAACTCCTTGTAGATAAAATGAAGGCCTATTCCTTAGCCACCTTAATTGGGCTGCTGTGTCTATAAAAGAACAGTGTCCCCTTGGCACCAGTGTTTCTGCGATGCCTGAAAAGAGATTGCCTTTTGTGGTGGGTTGACCTTGGCTGGCCGCCAGACACCCACCCAGCCGCTCTCTCACTCCCCTTTCTCAACAGGATGAGGGAGAAAATAAGATGAAAAAGACCATGGCTCAAAATAAAGACAGGGAGATCCCTTACCAATTACCATCATGAGGAAAACAGACTCAACTTGGGGAAAATTAATTGTATTTATTGCCAATTAAAAATAGAGTAGGATGGTGAGAAACAAAGACAAAAACTGAAACACCTTCCCCCCACCCCCTTTTTTCTGAGGCTCAACTTCACTCCTTCATTTCCAATTCCTCCCCCCCCAACCCTGAGCAGCGCAGGGGGGTTGGGGAATGGGCAGTTGTGGTCAGTACATACCAGTTCCTCTCTGCTGCTCCTTCCTTCTCACACTTTTCCCCTGCTCCAGCATGGGTCCTTCCCACAGGCTGCAGTCCTTCAGGATAAACCTGTTCCAGCATGGGGCCCTCCATGGGCTGCAGTGTGGATATCTGCTCTGGCATGGTCGTCTCCACGGGCTGCAGGGGAATATCTGCGCCTGGAGCACCTCTTCCCCCTCCTTCACTGATCTTGGTGTCTGCAGTGTTGTTTCTCTCACATTTTTCCACTCCTCCCTCTCACAGCTGCTGTGCAGTGGTTTTTCTACCCTTTCTTAAATATGCTATCACAGAGGCGCTACCAGCTTTGCTGATTGGCTCAACTTTGGCCTGGGGTGGGTCCGTTGCAGAGCTGTCTAGAACTGGCTGTGTATGGCACGGGGCAGACCAAAGAGGCCACCCCTGCAGCCCTCCCCACCCACTGCCAAAACCTTGCCACGTACACCTAATATACCTTTACATCTAGATGAGGCTGGACAGGGCAGAGGAATCTACACACAAGAGTTATTGCTGAGTGTTGTTTCATTTAACAGCTAAGAAGTAGCAGTTTCCTTTGTTCTTTGTCCCTTCTATAAAAAAGCACACCTAGTATTTAGTAAACATACAAACCAGATTCTTAAGTTTTGTTATTTTGGAAATTTGGCACTTCAAGCTATTTCTTCAATGTAAAATAAGCATGATTTCATTTCATAATTTGGATAAATATACAGAGTAGTAATCTCTGGCTATATTTGTGTTTGAGAGGACATCAGTGAGCACCAAAGGTCAGGGTTTCTTGATTTTGTATGAGCAATACTTTTGAGTCTGGGGGCATGTCTCTGTTCCGTATTTCAATAAGACTGAATTTATTTACCATGTTCATCATTATACTTCAGAATGAATGTTCATGCTCAATAGTAAATGTTTGAAAAGGCCTTGACAGAAAAAATAATGACTCCCTGCTGCAGAAAAAGTAAATACAAAAAAAAAAAAAGGATGGAAGCTAGCTAATCCTAAGGGCTTCCTGAGGACAACTGAAACCTGGCACAAGCATGTGATACTGTACTGACTCTAGTCTCATCTCAGCTGCTCATGTACCTCTGGGTTTAGTCCTTGATTCTGGCACATGAGCACTTGAGCAAAGCTTCCACTTAATGAAGCAGGAGTTTAGAACAGGGCCAAGATTTTGTCCTGCCTGACCTGTGACTTGGAGAAACCAGGCGTTCAGAGGAAACTCTGGGGGATGGGACGGGGAGGGATGCTTGAGTGCCTCTCAAAGTCCCTCATTCAAGTGATACACTCCATTTCTCATGTTTCCTTTCTCTCTGACTCCCCATCATCAACATTCATTCCTTTTCCCACATCTCCCTTTCTCTTTGTCACTTTCCCATATCTCCCTCTCTCTTTGTCACTTTGTCTTCTCTTATCCAGAGGCTGAGGGAGGCTGAGCGGGGACCAGGGAGAAGAAAGAGAGAAGGAAAGGGACAATGTGAGTAGTGAAGAGGGTACAATAATGGATGTGAGAGAGGGAATAAGGCAGGAAAGTGGAGAGAGGTGTTAGTAAATTACAAAAGTGTGGATGAAGGGAGAAAGAGGTAGACAAGCATCTGAAGGGATTAATGAAAGTGTAAAGTAGCATGGCTTCATCCAAGTTGATGGAGTAGCTTGCAGTATGATGCATAGACATGAAACTTAAATTTGTGCTGTTGCTTGTTCTGCACAGTGAGAAAACCAAGAAGGACCATTTCTCCAGCCCCTCACACTCCAGATGGCTTTTGGCCAGCACAAGAAGAGGGACAAAGCCACAGCCTGCCTTGCCACCATCTTTCACACTGATAAAAGCTGGAAGTTAGAGTCAAGCCTGTGAGATTTTGGCCTGACCTGCTAGGGCCATATGTGGGCTAGTCAGAAGCTGGTCATGAAACAGTCAAGGCTATTATGACTTATCAGATGGTTGCCTGTCCATGGCAGACCTAAGTAATGAAACTGTCAGCAATGACACTGGGATGGTTCTGACCTACCATACCTGATTGTTTGTAGCAGGATAAGTCTTTTAAACTGTTCAGGCTTAATCACATACATGGAAGCAATTTTCCCCCAACCTTGACAGCTTTATCTAAGATTTATTGGAAGGATTTCTATAGCTCCAAAATGTTCTGCAAGAAATGGTTTGGTATTTATGTTTATTAATACACTGGAATCAGTTTTCTGAGATGCTGCCTCCCTGTCAGGATGTTAGATTTGCTCAAGATGATTATTTATAGTTTGGTTCTGTAAGATAAGGATGATCCCCAGTCCTTGTTCACTGTTAGATTGTTAATGACATTCTATATTGAATCAGCTCAGTTCTTAAGAGATGCTTCAGGGAAGAGTGGGAGAGAAATAATCTTTTGGTTGGGAATATAGGTTTCAGGTTCAGTAGGGGCTTTTACTTACTTTGTTGACATCTGGTTTTTGTTGTTTAGACTCCTATCCCTCAAAAGTTAAGGTTTCACATCTTTCCTTCAGACATACAAATAATGTGACTCATCTGCACTGTTCAGTGGCTTAAAGTATTGACATTGAAGCATGAGAACAACCACTTTGCTAATATTTGTTCTTGCATGCAGAGATACTATTTCATACCCTTTTTAGGCTTACAATTCAAGTTTGCAAGAGCTTGCTCAATATTTGGTCTTAAAATACTTTTCTGTGTTTCTTTATCATAAGCAAAAAGCTCAAGAAAAAAAATAAGGAAGGTCAGCTCACCCCAGTACTTGGAAAAACAGGGATATGCTTTAAATATCCAGCCTGGTTAGCCAGCCACAGGCTTGAACCAAGATTTTGGATGAAACTGTGATCTCAGTAGGTTAAGCAAGAGCTTTGCCATCAACTTCATTAGGACCACAATTTCACCCTTCCACTTCCTTATGTCTGTCCAGTGTGGCATACTCTGATTTAGATTTATGGAGCTAAGTTATGTAATCTCTATTTAGCTATTAAATAACTTATTTGCCTTTATGTAATAGTGCAAAGAACAGTGGAGGAAATAAGGAGTCCTTGCCTCCACTTGTACATACCATGCAAGGATCTGTCAGAGGCCTGGGGCTATTAGTGAGGTTTCCATCTTCTTTTAGGCCCAACTCGCCCAAAAGGGATGGGAAGGTTTAGAAGTCACAAATTCATTTCTTCCACTTCTAGCATAGATGGGGTGGAAGAACCCAAGAGGATATGGTTCAGCATAAAGTCCAGTGACCTGTTTTTTCTTTATATCTCCTGCATATCTTGTACCATGTTTGTTGTTGTTCTTTTACTATTTAAAGAGAGCAAAAGATGTAGGACTGGAAGAGGTGATGCAGGTTACTGAGTCAAAGCCTTCCACTATTGCAGGAAGCCACGCATCAAGTGTTAAGGGCAGGAGCAGCCACAAGAACCTCAGGCCTCCTCAAGCCACATCATTGAAAATCTCAACACCCATTAACACTTTTAGCCCCTTCTATATAAGGCACCAAAACCTATAAAAAGAAATATGATGGAGCCAACAAAACACTGACATTCCCCTTTTCAACTGTCTCTCAGGTATACCACAAAACTGGGTAGCAGAAGTCTTGAATTTCTAACTCCTGGATCATTCCTGCCCTGTCATACAGCCCCTTCCATTAGTTTATCAAGGTGGATGTTGCAAATAACTAGGATTCTGCTGCCAGGGCCTTGTCTGGAAGGCTGCTCCACACCTCACTCTCCTAATGGTTGGAAATTTTCTTTTTAAGCAGTAGCCTAAATTAACTCATGACCAGTGTACACCCACTTGATCACATTATCCTCCAACAGAGAGCATTCTTCTCTCTTCCTGGAATTTTTGTCTTAAGTGTATTTAGAAAGAATAATCCTGTCCCCTCCCAGACTGTTTTGGAGGGTTAAACAAGCCAAACTGTCAGTTCTCCATTTTCCTTCTCCTCCTATAGCCTTCCCCACATTAATTTTAGTTTGAATGTCTCTTTCTAGTACATAAATCACTATAACTGTGAGCAGTAATTTCCAAATGAGATTTTGCCCATTCTTGGATCAGAGGTAATTCCCTGCCTCTAATGAAAACATGCCACATGATACATCCTATACATAGCCTATGTCATATTGGCACACAGTCACTTTATTGTCAAACAGTGCCCTGGGCCACTCTCATCTTCTACTGCTTCCAAATGAAAAACATCCTATTTATTGAAGTGGTTTTATTTCAATCCCTAAGTGAAATACTGGCATATTTTGTACCTCCAGTGGTTGAGAAAGACTGTTGTCTATCTTTTTTATGTTTTGCTTCTTTCGGGGCTGCTTTTTTTATTTTTTTTTTTAAATTAAAATTCAGGTCTTGTCTCATTTGGTGATGAGTAAAGAACTAAAGAAACAGAACCATGGGACCAAAAAGTAAACAGATGAGGGAGTGAGAAAGATTTGTAAATAAGTTTCCTTGCTTTTTGTGGCTTTGTTTCTTTGTTTTGTTTCTTGATCACTTCTATTTAATGTTAATGTTAAATGAGTATTGTGTAAAAGGATATCTTTTGAAGCATGGAGGTCCCATGCGCTTTCAGTTAAGATGTGAGAAGTTATGCTTCTGAGCCTCCCAAGTAGAAAAACTAAGGATGACACCATTTGATATTCCAAGCAAATTTTAAAATACCCAGCTTTCAGACCTTCTCACTAAATGCTAAGGGCAAAAACTCTTTTGAGAAACCATTTTGACCCTGGAAGTATTACAATTCTTAGCAAATAGGCCAGGTTCTGTTCTCCACTGTTGCTCAGCAAATTCAGAGTAGCAGCTTTGAAGACAGTGAAATAATATTAGTATTAGAGTAGTGAAAAGGCAAAGAGCATCTGGCCCACTAGGCACAGTTCTTTCATCTATGAGCCTGATGATACCTAATATTGTACAGTGCTGTATTTATGGCAACTGCATAATACATGTTTTCTGGTGACTCTATATATGAAATGTTTGCTAAAAGATAATGCCAGTAAAATTTCCAGTACCAAGTGACTATTTGCAAAGAGAATTAATGCATAACAACAATGGACTAAAAAAAGAAAAGGCTGGTTTATCGTTATTTGGGCTGTAGCTAGTCAGGCAAGCACCACCATACAAACATTTACAGTGAGGAACAAGTGTCTGTCAATTCCAAAAGGACAATAGCAGCAAACACCTGCAGGTCTTGATACCGAAAAGCCGGTTGAAGAAACTCTCTACGGCTCGTTTTGGAGTTTTAGAAAGCAGGCATTCTTTATTGCAGCGCTGGATGCACGGGGGATAGTTCCACCTAGCGTGCATGCCACAGCTTTAGCACTAACAGGTTATATAGAATAACTAATTGCATATTAATCAGATTAGTATACATATACATAAAAATAATTGCAACTGATTATCTTAGTACTGCCTACATCCGATCACGCGCAATGAAGGATCCATTTGAGTCGAAGGGCTGCTTTTGCGACCACCTACCCATTTGAAGTTCTTGCTGGCTGTCCTTGAAGTCTTTATTCTTGTCCTTGTTCTTTGATCTTGAAGCTTAACGCAGCTTCAATCACATGTGGTCAGTCTCAACATTGTTCTCATCTAGCGTACAGGAACATCTAGTCAGAAGAGCAAAGAACTGCAAAACTTATGAGTAACTACCTCTACCAGTTAATTGCTTGGCTATACTTTTGTCTATTGTTTCAATCATAGTGTTAGTATAAGATTTCTAATAATTATTTACCAAATCTCACTTTTACAGTCACCTAGCAGCAAACCAGTTTCCACGGCTGGTACAAAATATTAAAACCATCAAAATATTTAGACATACCATACAGAATGTATGGAAATATGCTATCAGTCTCAGCTGTCACTACAGAGCTTAATACCTGAGTGGGGGAGTTTGGTGGAAGCTGCACTCAAGAAAACAAGAAAGTTTTGCTGAGAAGTCAAGCAGCTTGTCAAGGCATCCTTGTATGTGTGTGCATTGAATTGTCACAGTTTGAAGGCTTTTTATTAGTTGGCATTTTTGTATCTGTTGCTCAGGAAATTATCTGCTTCCCTACATAGACTTTTCAGCTTTCCTCCTCCATCAGAGACTCATTGCATCATGTGCAGTGCAGGGAGGACAGAGGGTTCCAGCAGCTCTGGAGGACATGTACACATGATTTTGTGCAACTGGAAACAATGCAGGAAATAATGAGAGATACAGAGAGATAAATCTGAATTGGCTCCCTTGAAGTCAGTGCAGTTACTCTGAACTTACACCAACATAATCGCAAGCAGAATTAGGCCTAATGATTTTAGAGGGCTTTTAGGAGCTTCCTAAAGGCCACCACTATGTCAGCAGTTAGGAACTTGTATACACCAGGACATAGTGTTATTCTGATGCTAAAGGATTAGCAATATAGCTTGATGCATGTTACTACTAGCCCATGCTGGAGTATATTCTGTTGTGTGCAGGAAGCATGCTCTTTCCCCAGTTAATTCCTGACTTGGTGTTTTCTCTTGAATCACAGTTTTATGACCCACTCAATTCTACACAGACAGGCCAAATTCAGCTTTGGCTCAAGCAAGTATAGTTCCATCATTTTTTTAATGTGGCTATAAATACAGCCACTTCCCAAGTGGAGTTTTCTCATTATCTTCACATCAGGGTCATTAGTCTTGCTTATAGTTTTGTTTTCATCTGTTTTCACTGACACAGATCCTAAGAGGAGATTCTGAGAAAGTTTTCTTTATTATTGCTAGGAGAAGGAGCATCAGATGTCCAGCATCTGTAGTAGGATGCATTTAACAGTGATTTGTTGCTGAACTCTGTCTTGCAGGGTTAACAACAGGACAGTAATACAGAAAATAATGAGATCTTTACCTTGTAGGTTGTGACATACTTTATTTTGCCACATTTTAAGCCCCCTCTCACATGAAACGTGCAAGTGTGAAACCAGCCCTACTGCTCCTGGAGCACATTCTGCTTCAGTCTGTGAAATCAGAAGGTATGGAGAGGGAAGAAAGGAAAAATCTAATGACTAGGATAAAAAATGGAGCTGATTAAAACAAAATCTAGAGCAGAGTGGACTTGCTTCTGTAAACAGTTACTTGATTATCCATTGAATTTGGGTGTCTATTTATTCCTTTGGAAATCTCCCCCACAAGATTTACACCAGCATGATTCTCATGAAGGATATCAAGAGATAGTCACTAAAAGCCAGTTCACCTTGAGAAAAGAAGCAGCACCCAGAAACAGTTGCCAGGAAATGCAGACCTCCCATTGACCCACAGTATAGCTAAAAGCTCTGATTATAATGCAGTCAAAAACTCAACCAAAGTGTTTGTAAATTTTCAAATGGAAACTTTCCCACTGTTTTCTTCTGTTAAAAACTTTGATAATTTGGGACCAATTTGGTTAAAGAGCCTTAGGTTCCATATGCATGCATATAGAATACCAGGAAGTTTACACAGTCAACATCACCCACAGCTGACACAAGCTTTTCTGTTGAAAAAGCTCTTAGCATAGATGTTCATTAACTTTAAAAGTCCTTTAAAGATTACATACACAAAACTGAATCATTCTTAAAAATAGCCACACATAGGGATATAAATTGCAATAAACCAATGATTCAAACATTGAAATTAACTTGAGCAGTGGCAGCAGCAGCAGTTGTTGCTGCATGCTGTGAGGAGTGCGAGGCTTGTGAAGTCCCCAGGGGGGTGTCTGAGAGGTTTTCTAGGCCCCTGACACCCTTGGGCTGTGTGTCACCGGCAGGTGACAGATCTTGCAAGAGGGGTGGGCAAGAGTTGGGCTGTGCCAGCATTCCCTGCAGCCAGTTCAAACCAGGAGAAGCCACATATAACTGGCCCTAGGGAGCACCAGCAAGCAGGGTGTCCAAACAGAGAGTGGTGTCTGTTGGGAACAGTGTTGGCAGTTTGCACAGAAGGGGAGCACGCTCTGTTAGTTGTTGGGTTGCTGCCTGCTTTGCTCACCAGCAGGCTTAGGCTGCAGTCCTGATGGTCACACCAGCTAGATGGTGGCTGTGCAAGCCTACCTGGAAGCTTGAGGTCTCCGAGGAATTAGAAAGATGGCATCTTTCAAAAGAATTACCATTTTATAAAAGTGAGCCATTTTTTTTCCGAGAACTACAAGGAGACTGTGACCTGCTGAAAGAAAATGGTGTCCACTTGCTGCAACTGCAAGGCTAAGGCTGAAACCCAAACAGAAGCACTACAGCCTACCTATGCTGATGTCTTCACCCAAACAGACCTCCCAGGGACTGAAATAGCTGTCCAGACCTTAGATTACATGGAGCTCCAGCACCTGGAAGTCCCCCTAGCACCTGAAGGTAATGGTGGATGTCATAGCTACAAGCGTGCCTAGCTAGAAGAACTCTTCAAACAAGTAGCTATGTTGCAAGAGGAGCTCAACAGGCAGCTCAGTATCTGGGAATGTGATACGGGAGATCGATACATGGTATTGTGTGCCGTCCCAGGCTGAGTGACAGCCCTGCCTTACAGCTGCACAAGGGGAAGATAAGCCTGAATTCAACATCAAGCTGACAGACACAAGTAAGTCTGCTGCCTATCAGGAGCTTGCATTCATGACATCACAGAGAGGCTGCTGAGCCTGGTGAACCCTACAGATTATCATCCACTCAACTATTCCACATAGAGTCTAATGATACTGCAACGAGGTGTGATGGGTTGACCCTGGCTGGTTGCCAGGTGCCCACCAAAGCCGTTCTATCACTCCCCCTCCTCAACTGGACAGGGGAGAGAAAATATAACAAAGAGCTTGTGGGTCGAGATAAGGACAGGAGAGAGATCACTCACCAGTTACCGTCACGGGCAAAACAGACTCAACTTGGGGAAAATTAACTCACTTTATTACAAATCAACCAGAGTAGGGTAATGAGAAAGAAAACCGAATCTCAGAACACCTTCCCTCCACCCCTCCCTTCTTCCCGGGCACAACTTCACTCCCGGCTTCTCTACCAACCCCCCCCAGCGGCACAGGGGGACGGGGAATGGGGTTTACGGTCAGTTCATCACACGTTGTTTTCTGCCGCTTCATCCTCCTCAGGGGGAGGACTCATCACACTCTTCCCTGCTCCAGCGTGGGGTCCCACCCACGGGAGACAGTCCTCCACGAACTTCTCCAACATGGGCCCTTCCCACGGGCTGCAGTTCTTCACGAACTGCTCCAGCATGGGTCCTTTCCACGGTGTGCAGTCCTTCAGGAGCACACTGCTCCAGCGTGGGTCCCCCACGGGGTCACAAGTCCTGCCAGAAAACCTGCTCCGTGGGCTCCTCTCTCCACAGATTCGCAGGTCCTGCCAGGAGCCTGCTCCAGCGCGGGCTTCCCACGGGGTCACAGCCTCCTTCGGGAAACCCACCTGCTCCGGCGTGGGGTCCTCCACGGGCTACAGGTGGATATCTGCTCCACCGTGGACCTCCATGGACTGCAGGGGGACAGCCTGCCTCACCATGGTCTTCCCCACGGGCTGCACGGGAATCTCTGCTCCGGCGCCTGGAGCATCTCCTCCCCCTCCTTCTTCACTGACCTTGGTGTCTGCAGGGTTGTTTTCTCTTACATGTTCTCACTCCTCTCTCCGGCTGCCGAATCCGCCTGTGCCAACTTTTTTCCTTCTTAAAAATGTTATCACAGAGGCGCTACCACTATCGCTGATTCGCTCGGCCTTGGCCGGCGGCGGGTCCTTCTTAGAGCCGGCTGGTATTGGCTCTCTCTCGAACACAGGGGAAGCTTCCAGCAACTTCTTACAGAAGCCACCCCTGTAACCCCCCCAGCTACCAAAACCTTGCCAACAAAACCAATACACGAGGCAACTTAGAACCATCAAAAGAGACCATATGTCCCTCGGGGCAATGTTAAAAGGACCTGGATCACAGGTGGTGTTCTCTTCTATCCTCCCAGTCAGAGGAAGGGCTTCAGGAAGGAGGAGATGAATTGAACAGGTGAATGCCTGGCTGCGTGGCTGGTGCCATACTCAAGGTTTTGGCTTCTATGACCATGGATCTACCTTTGAGAAAACAGGTCTGTTGGGAGCTGATGGGATTCACCTGACCAAGTGGGGCAAGAGGAACTTTGCCAACAAGCTGGCCAGAATTATAAGGAGAGCTTTAAACTAGATTTAGGGGGGAAGGGGATGGAGTTTTGAGCAACAGAGAAGAGCCAGGGGCTGATGATGTATTAGGAACCAACAGGGAAACACATGTGAAATGCCTCAAAGGAATTAAGGCTTGTACCTCTAAAAAGGTGACAAGGTCGACAGCCCAACTGAAGTGTCTCTATACCAATCCACACAGCATGGGTAACAAACAGGAGGAGCTGGAAGCCACTGTGCAGCTAGAAAGCTATGACCCAATTCCTATCACTGAAACGTGGGGGGACAAATCACATGACTGGAGCACTGCAATCAATGGCTATAAACTGTTCAGAAGGGACAGGCAAGGAAGGAGGGTCGGGGGGGTGGTGGTGTTGCCTTCTATGTTAAAGAATGGATTGACCACACAGAGCTGTCTTTGAAAAACAGCGATGAACAGGTTGAGAGCTTATGGGTAAAAAATAGGGGCCACGCCAACAAAAGAACCCTTGTCGTTGGTGTTTACTACAGGCTTCCCGATCAAGGGGAGCCTGTTGATGAAGCATTCTTACTTCAACTACAGGAAGCATCACGCTTGCAGGCCCTGATCCTGCTGGAGGACTTCAATCACCTTGATATCTGCTGGAAAAGTAGCACAGCAAGCTGTAAGCAGTCCAGGAGACTCTTGGAGTGCATTGAGGATAATTTCTTAATCCAGGTGATAGACAGCCCAACCAGAGGAGAAGCATTACTGGACCTGTTGTTTGCCAACACAGATTAACTAATTAGAGTGGTCAAGATTGGTGGCAGCCAGGGCTGCAGTGATGATGCCCTGGTGGAATTCACAGTCTTGAGGGATATGGGCCAGGTGTAGAGTAAAGTCAAGACCCTGAATTTTAGGAGAGCAAACTTTCAGTTGTTTAAGGAATTAGGGGATGGGACCCCCTGGGAAGCTGCCCTCAGGGACAAAGGAGCTGAATAGAGCTGGCAGCTCTTTAAGGGCATTTTTCTTAGAGCAGAAGAGCTCTCAATTCTCATGTGTAAGAAATCAAGCAAGGAAGGCAAGAGACCTCCTGCTCAAAGTACAGTATAAGAAAGAAATGCACAGGCAGTGGAACCAGGGACGTGTATCCTAGGAAAAATATAGGGATGCTGCCCGGATGTGTAGGGATGGGATCAGGAAAGCTAAGGCGCAGTTGTAGCTGAATATGGCAAGGGATGAGAAGAATAATAAGAAGGGCTTCTACAGGTATGTTGAACAAAAAAGCATGATTAAAGAAAATGTACTATCCCCTGATAAAAAAGACAGAACTAGAACTAATCAACATGAAAAAAGCTGAGGTACTCAACAATTTTTTTTGCCTCAGTTTTCAATGGCAATTGCTCTTCTCAAGGCAGGTACTGGGGGAATGAAGTCCCTCCCATTGTGAGAGTAGCTCAGGTTCGAGACCACCTGAAGAACCTGAACATACACAAGTCCATGGGACCCGATGGCATGCATCCCAGGGACCTGAGGGAATTGGCTGATGTAGGCGCTAAGCCACTCTCCATCATATTTGAAAAGCCATGGCAGTCAGGCAAAGTCCCCAGTGACTGGAGAAAAGGGAAATATCCCACCTGTTTTTAAAAAGGAGGACCCTGGGAACTACCAACCAGTCAGCCTCACCTCCGTTCCTGGTAAAATCATGGAACAGACCCTCCTGGAAGATAAGTCAAAACATATGGAAGACAGGGAGGTGATTAGAGACAGCCAACAGGGCTTCACCAAGGGCAAATCGTGCCTGACTAATCCAGTGGCCTTCTCCGATGGAGTGATATCAGTGACATAGATAGTGGATTGAGTGCACCCTCAGCAGCTTTGTAAATGACATCGAGTGGTACAGTTGATTTGCTGGATGAAAGGATGCCATCCAGAGGGACCTTGACAGGCTGGAGAGGTGGGCCCATGCGAATCTCATGAAGTTCAACAAGGCCAAGTGCAAGGGCCTGAACCTGGGTTGGGGCAATCTCCAATATCAATATAGACTGGGGGAGGAATTGATTAAGAATAGCCCTGCAGAGAAGGACTTGGGGGTACTGCTGGATGAAAAATTGGACATGAGCCAGCAATGTGTGCTTGCAACCCAGAAAGCCAATTGTATCCTGGACTGTATATCAAGAAGCGTGGCCAGCAGGTCAAGGCAGGTGATTCTCCCCCTCTACTCTGCTCTCAGGAGACCCCACCTGGAGCACTGCATCCAGCTTTGGAGTCCTCAGCACAGGAAAGACACAGACCTGTTAGAGCAAGTCCAGAGGAGGGCCACAAAAATGATCAAAGGGATGGAACACCTCTCCCATGAGGAAAGGCTGAGAGAGTTTGAGTTGTTTGGCCTGGAGAAGAGAAGACTCTGGGGAGATCTTACTGCAGCCTTTTAATACTTAAAGGGGGCTTCTAAGAAAGATGGAGAGAGACTTTTTACCAAGGCCTGTAGTGACAGGACAAGGGGCAATGAGTTTTAAACTGAAAGATGGTATGTTTAGATTGGACATAAGGAAGACATTTTTTACGATGAGGGTGGTGAGACACTGGAATAGGTTGCCCAGAGAAGTTGTGGATGCCCCATCACTGGAAGTGTTCAAGGTCAGTTTGGACAGGGCTTTGAGCAGCCTGGTCTAGTGAAAGATGTCCCTGCCCATGGCAAAGGAGTAGGACTAGATGACCTTTAAAGGTCCCTTCCAACCGAAACCATTCTATGATTCTATGAACCAGAGTTCTGGGAGCTTTGCAGAACTCTGATCGTAAAGTCAGCTCATTGCATGTGAGTAGCAGCCCAGTCCTATGAAGCCTTCTTTGCATGTCCTGCCATTATTTTACTGCTATTTAGATGTTTAGCGTGTAACAGGGCCATGTCCTCAATTCCAACCCTGTTCACAGTTCGTGAATAGGGAACAATTTGTGAAGAAGGGAAGCAGAGTATTATACTGCAGGTCACTTATGTCTTCACTGCTTTCTGGGTCCTTCAGCTATCTGATGGAGAACCTGGTCACCCAGGCAGCTTACTTAGATGTAGAGGTAAAGGGAAGTCATTAGCAGGGACTTAGGACAATCTGTGCCAGTTGGCCTCAGTTCCAGAGAACAATCTGGACAATCAGTTGCTTATGTAGTTGTAACCCATATGCCCTTGTGAAGCCTTTTCAATATTAGACATCATGAATGGTATTGAAATTCTTGACAAGCTGTCAGGACAGCTTTCTAAGCTTGCCAAAAGATGAGGACCCCAGAACTGAAATGATTTAGTATCTTGCAGGCTCAAGAACGTGAACCAAGATAACTTGGCTTTGCATTATTATAGTCTTATATAAAATGGAGCCAAAACTTCACCTATGAATAGCTATGTCAAGCTACTAGCTATGACCTAACTTTTAGAAAGATATAAAGGGTTGATGTAAGGGGAATGAGGGAAGAGGCATCTGATATCAAGGATAGATTAAAAATTTAGAAAAGCTCATGGTGACTCAAATGATTCTGTCTCCATCAGACAGGTAAACAAATCTGCAGAAAAAAAAGACATGAGTGGGAAGTAACTTCCTTCTTCCTAATGCAGAGAAATGCTTTCAAAAGATGTATCTAGTTTAATACCCTTGAGTTCACTTTTAGATGTTACTATCTATTTGTCCCTTAATGGCACTCTTGCAAAGCTGCTGTCCACTTGTTGAGAATTTGAAGAGCTTGCATTAAATTTGATTTACAGTCAGTTCACACTCCTCTTTTCCAGCTCATCTTGGGCCTGCTATTTTAACGGTGATATCTCATGTCTTTGCTTTACAAGCATTGAAGTGTTCAGATAGGAAGTTTTGAAAACTTTAATTGCGTAATCTTGCATCTCTGCATTGTACAGGAATCTGTATCCTTGCTGATATAGGTGGGACAAAACCATTTTCAGCACCATTACAGAAAATATATGTGCTGCGAATTTTTTTCCACCCCAGGAATACTACAACATTGCTAGCTCTAATTTTTTTTTATATATATATATACACACACATATATATAATCACTTCAAGCAAAAGGTCATTACAGGCCCAGAAACAAACGGCTGGTACAAAATATTAAAACCATCAAAATATTTAGACATACCATACAGAATGTATGGAAATATGCTATCAATAGCATAGCTGAAATTGCATAAACCAGGATTTTCAGAGGTTTATGCAGCTCCACTGTACAACCTGAGACTCAGGGTATGTCTAATATGCAGGCACTGCTAGCTCTGAAGCTATGACATGAGCTCAATGCAGACTGTGAAGCTAGCCAGAAGCATGGTGAATGCTCCTTTCTGGGGTGCACGCTTCTGTGCCTATGCTGCTCACAAAGCCCAAGCTAGCTGCTTTAAAGGTAGCTCATGTTTATATGTGTTCAGTCATGTATTGGGGATACAGATAACAGAATTCTGTTAATTGAAACAATCAGAAAAAAGATGTAAATAATGTTTCTTTCCTAATTATTCCATTTAATCTGGAAGTACTTTACAATGTTTTAAATAGATTTCTTAAAAGATAAAAAGCAGCAGAAATAGAAAAGGAAAAAGGAATAGATCTGGATCTGTTTCAGGTTACATAAAGTAGGCAATTATTCAGCACCTGTAGTTTAATCATTTTGTATTCTAAGTGAAACTCACAGGGGTTGTGACAGTTTTAAAAACTGTCTGAGGTTCTCAGGACTCCTGACTTTTGAATAATTGTGGGCCCAAAATTTTGGGAGTCCCCCTTTTCTGCCTGTTATTCTGTTGTTTCAGAGAACCAACTCTGAGAAATGAAGGGAACTAGTTATAAAGATTAGCTTAAATATTGAGAAAATGTGGAATTTCTTTAAATAAAAAAGCAAAAATCGGTTGGAATTTGTGTCCCTTAGAGGAGAAGATGGGGAGCAATAGGTTGCAGAACTATCTGTAATTTCACATCATAAAGGACACTGTGAGTGAGCAAAAACACAACACACAAGGGGGATAGGCTGGTCTACAAAGAAAGCTAGGTCTTCGAAAAATATAGTGAAAAGCACCAAAAAGCAGTTGGGGGTTAACTTTGTAAAGGATATTAAAATAAACAAGAGAAGATACTTCAATTGTTTACATATAAAGAGAATGAGGAGGAAAGTGGCACTACTACAGAAATGATGATGTGGAAATGAGAATTAGTTTAGCCTGGAAACTTAATTTTTGACATCAGGTCTTGAAAGGTAAGTAAGTGATGAACATGAAGATACAGGCAAGATGGCTAATGGGACTGAGGATATGAATGCTAAACCTGAAACAGGTGTAGAAAAGATATACTAGAGGAATAAGGGAAATAGAGAGCCTATTTTATGAGAAGAGACTAAGGCTGTAGTTCAGCAAACTATTTAAGCAGCATAACGGACAGATAGGAGCAGCCTCAAGTTTGTTGGCCCTGATCCTCATAGGGGACTTGAACCACTCCAATATCTGCTGGAGAGACAACACAGCAAGACATAAGCGATCCAGGAGGTTCTTGGAGTGTATTGATGATAACTTCCTCACCCAAGTGACTGAGGAGCCAATGAGGAGAGGTGCTCTGCTGGACCTCATACTCACCAACAAGGAGGGGCTCATTGGGGATGTAAAGGTCAAAGGCAGCCTTGGCTGCAGTGACCATAAGATGGTGGAGTTCAGGATCCTGAGGGCAGGGAGGAGGGTGAAAAGCAAGCTCACAACCCTGGGCTTCAGGAGAGCAGAGTTTGGCCTCTTTAAAGTTCTTGTTGGAAGAGTCCCATCAGATAAGTCCCTGGAGGGAAGAGGGGCCCAAGAAAAATGGTTAATATTCAAGGATCACCTCCTCCAAGCCCAAGAGAGGTCCATCCCAATGAATAAGAAGTCAGGCAAAAAAGCCAGAAGACCTGCATGGATGAAGAAGGAGCTCCTGGCCAAACTCAAACAGAAAAAGGAAGCATACAGAGGATGGAAGTAGGGACAGCTTTTCTTTTACCTAAAATTTCAATTACCTAGACTTTTCAGTCAACTGGACTTTCTGCAGATCGTGTCAAATTCTTAATAATCAGCATGCGATACAATAATCATAACCTAGACTCTGACTTTAAAAAGTATACAAGTCACTCAGTTCTCAAGGTCACTCAAGGTGAACAATGGAGACGGTGTGATGGTACTCTAGCCAACATTGAGGGTTCTCCCCCTTCCCCCCTGCCAACAGTGCAGGCGTCCCCTGTACCACACTGGGAAGCATGAAGGCCTTAGCAGTCCAGCTGCTGTTGGATCCGCCTCAAAAACCTTTTGGATAAGCTGATGCATTTATACCTCTCAGTTTGGGAGTTCAGTCTTTACCATTTCCATAAGTTAGTGGATTCTGAAGAGGCTGCCAGACATTCAATATGCAAGAGTTTCACTGCAAGAGACAGCAAGCTGCAGGTGGTAATGGCTGCATAATGATCTTTATCTCTTCCTGTCCATTATGTCCTGTCTATGTGTTGCTCTCCCTTTGACCTAATGGCGATGCTCCCAGCATATATCAGGGCTTAGCATGAGCTGTGTGTCAGCCAAAATCTGAGCAGGAGTTGTGTGAACAGTCACAGGAGGCATCCCTGACTACTGGGGGATCACAGGTTTTGCCGTCCAGAATATCTCATGTGCTGCTACACTTTCCTGTTCCATAATGGGTGTCACCATATACTGGCAACAATGCTGTACCAGGTGTCAGGAGCAGGGGGTACTGATCACACTGGACATCCATAAGTTGATGAGCCCTGATGGGATGCACCCATGAGTGCTGAGGGAGCTGGCTGATGTCATTACAAGGCCACTCTCGATAATCTTTGATCGATCATGGTGACTGGGAGAACTGCCCAAGGATGGGAGGAAAGGAAATGTCACTCCTATCTTCAAGAAGGGCAAGAAGGAGGACCAAGGGGACTACAGGCTGGTCAGCCTCACCTTGATCCCTGGGAAGGTGATGGAGCAGCTAATCCTGGAAACCATTTCCAGGCACAGGAAGGACAAGAAAGTCATCAGGAATAGTCAGCATGGATTCACCAAAGGGAAGTCATGCTTGACCAACTTGATAACCTTCTGTGATGAAATAACTGGCCTGGTAGGTGAGGGGAGAGCATTGGATATTGCCTACCTTGACTTCAGGAAGGCTTTTGTCACCGTCTCCCATTAGATCCTCATGGAGAAGCTGTTGATGTATATGGGCTGGATAAGCAGACAGTGAGGTAGACTGAAAACTGGCTGAACAGCCAGGCCCAGAGGGTGGTGATCAGTGGCACGAAGTCTAGCTGGAGGACAGTAACTAGTGGTATACCCCAAGGAGCAATGCTGGGTCCAGTCCTGTTTAACACCTTCATTAATTATCTGGATGAGTATAGCCTCAGCAAGTTTTCTGATGACACAAAACTGGGAGGAGGGGCTGATACACCAGAGGGTCATGCTGCCATCCAGAGGGACCTCAACAGGCTGGAGAAATGGGCTGACAGGAATCTCATGAAGTTCAACAAGGGGAATTGCAAAGTCCTGCACCTGGGGAGGAACATTACCCCATGCAGCATTACATGCTGGGAGCCCACCCAGCTGGAAAGCAGCTTGGCAGAAAAGGCCCTGTGGGTCCTGGTGGGTACCAAGTTGAACATGAGCCAGCAATGTGCCCTTGCACCAAAGAAAGCGGATGGTATCCTGGGCTGCATTAGGCAAAGTCTAGCCAGCAGACTGAGGGTGATCCTCTCCTCAGCACTAGTGAGGCCACATGTGGAGTCCTGTGTCCAGTTCTGGGCTCCCCAGTACAAGAAAGACATGGACATACTGGAGACCATCCAATGAAGGGCCACTAAGATGAGGGGGGTTAAGGGACTGGAGCATCTCTCTTATGAGGAAAGGTTGAGAGATCTGGGACTGTTTAGCCTAGAGAAGAGAAGGCTCAGGGGAGATATCATCAATGTATATAAATACCTGAAGGGAAGGTGCAAAGAAGATTGAGCCAAGCTCTTTTCAGTGGTGCCCAGTGACAGGGCAAGATGCAATGGGCACAAAGTGAAACACAGGAGGTTCTGTCTGAGCATCAGGAAACACTTTTTTACTGCGAGGGTGACTGAGCACTGGAACAGGTTGCCCAAGGAGGTTATAGCGTCTCCCTCCTTGGAGATATTAAAAAACTGCCTGGACGTGTTCCTGGGCAGTTGTCTCTAGGTGGCCCTGCTTGAGCAGGATGGTTGGACCAGATGACCTCCAGAGGTCCCTTCCAACCTCAACCAGTCTGTGAATCTGTGATAAGCCAGGCCTGCTGCTGAAAGAAAAGGTCCTGCTCTTTTGCTACTCCCAGCAACTAATTCCTGCATCATCCTCTTCTTTGCACCAGCACAAGTGTTTCTGCAGCCACTGAACAAACTGCATTGATGAAACAATCCAGCTGAAAAATAGCCATTTTTTCCTGGTTGTGGGGAGGACAGGATACTTTTCTGAAGAGGAGTGCCAGGGCATTTCTGCTTAAAATCTATGCTGATGGAGAGTCTAAAATAACTGTGCTATATGAATGCATCAGAAGGGTTAATAAACATGAGGGGAAAAGCCTGTTTAAACTGAAGGATAATGTTTGCATAAGAACAAATGAGTATGAGTTGGCCATGAAATAATTTGAGCAAAAGATTCAAAGAATGTTTCTAACCATCAGAGGAATGAGGTTCATGGACATTCTGTGAGCAAAGATACTGGGGAGAAAGCTGTCATCTTAAGGTGATACTGGGCACTTTATGAAAGGCATTATGTGATGTAGGTGAACTATGTGATAGGATAGAAGTGGACCTGAGGACTCAGGATGCCCCTTGCAGTTCTTAGCTGGTCCCTTGAAGCACATTAAAAAACAAAGCTACTATTTGTGTCAGAAAGTTTTATTTCAGCAGAGTGTCAGCATGAGTAGCAGTTTCAAGTGTAGATACTTCATTTTGTCAGGATCAGTTCACCCCATCTTTAGTTTGCACAGAATATTCATAGTAGAGTTACTAGCATATGTGAAAGACAGCTTACAGTGTCTGATTTTCACAGGAAGGAAAAAGTTTTGAAGAGAAAATATTTCTCGGTATTGTCTGAGCATAGGCAGAGCCAATATTGCTTTTTCCTTGTCTTTTCCCAATGTCCTGCATTTATTACAAGGTAAAGTCAAGAGAAAAAATAAAGGATGAAAACATGTAGATAGTTCTTCTTGTACTCCATCTGTATCTCTCTTCTTTTTTCTTCACCTTATAATTTCTTTCAAGTAGGGTGACGATTTGAACTTATCTATTCAGCTCATGCCCATTTCAAAAACATGAGTGGCTTCTGATTGTGACAAGGTTTAGCACAACCCTTTCTGGCTCAGTGAGGCAGAAGTTACCTCTCAGGTCAAAAAGCTATAGCTTTGAATACAAAGTGATAAGAAAGTAGAGGCTTTCATACTGGATCAGACCAGTGTTTTCACTTGAGTTTTAAAGTAGTGCAAATATTACTATGTATTGGTCATTGCATACTGTATGCCTTGCTCCATACTTGTTTCATAGAGAGCATGAACCAATTAGAACCTTAGCTGCAGTCTAGAGCTTTAGCACGTTCTGTGATGGCAGCCATACAGTAGTCCAGCACTGACATGAGAAACAGGACATCCATCTCAGTCGTCTTGAGTCTTGCATGCTAGAGAGAGTGAAATGACCTGAAGGCTAATCTCCCTGCTGGATATAATAGTAGAAGATGTAAAATGAACCTTATTTCTGTTATTCTCAAAAAGTCAAAGGTACTTTTGTCTCACTTCACCTTTCCCTACCACGCCTAGCAAAATAGTATTCTGTTAGAGAGGATGTGATGAAATTGCCTTAAAGTTCATTTCATTATTTCATCCTTTCTTCTGTTGCTGAGACTGGGACCAGGGTGAATAGCACTAAGTCGCTTGATTTCCAGCAGATATCTGGGTGCATTGTTCTAGTCTTGCTCTTCATTGCAAACGCTGGGGACCTGAAGCAGCAGGAAGCACAAGTCTCAAGGTGGCAGTGGAGCCTTTGCTTCACATTGAAATCCCATAGAGTATCTTTGGTAAGCTATAATTTTAATTATATAGGTTGATCTCCCACCTTTTACAGAGCAACTACTGAATTTAAAAGTACTCTGGATACTTATGAGGACAGACAGACAGGTTAAATTATAATTATTACCAAATAGCTGTTTAGTGATTACTACCCTCTGAATAAAAAAAAAAAAAAAAAAGTTTGCTTGTCATTCCAGAACTCTTCTGGCATTCAACTCATAACTTGCAAGTTCTAGCCATTCACCTCAATGCTTTCTTCTGCTTTATAGAAAAAAACCCTCTTCTTTATTTTTTCCAGTATGTCAGACTTAGGTCATGAAATTAAAAGACACAGATACTCATTTGTTTTCAATGGGTTTTGGTTTGTAAAAACTCAAATTGGTTCTTTCATGTGCATGAAAGGAGGTGGGGAGGGGTGGTGGGTGCACATGCAAATCTGTGCATTATTATTCTTATGGAGATGGATTGCCAAACACTTTACAACATAAGAGGTCCTTGTGACCTTCTCCACCACACTGCTTAGAACTGGGCTTGCATGACTGCTCAAGGCACAGTAGCACACTGCTCAGAAGAGCTTGGTTCCTACATCAGTATCTGGAGAAAGCCAGGCTATGTTCTCTCCCACCACAGATCTCCTGTTGTATTCCTACCAGAGCAGCTTATCTATCCTCCTGGGGATCCCACATGGGACAAAGTCCATCCTTTCTCCTGACAGTCAGCAAAGAGGCAACAGGATTAGATTTGCCATAACCACTACCCCAAGGCTTGGTCCCAGTGATGACCCATTCTACATTCTTCTAGTAGAACAATTTGGAGATAATATAGTCTGATAGCCAAGGACCCAGGTGTGTCTGCTGCAGTTGTGAACCTTCCAAGGTCAAATCCTATTGCTGGCATGTTGGGGGGGACAGACACTGTAATGTCTGCATAAAGACAGATGTGCAATAATTTAGGCAGGTGGCCATACACTTGAGTGAGGAGATTCCTGAGCACAGTCTAGCACATGTGTAGAATTAAACAAATTAAATAAAAGTTCTGTGGAAAAATATTATTAAATAATGTAATTAAAAATGTTTTCCATAATGCATATTTAGATTGCCAGTGGAGCTGCAGTTGCTAGAATCTTTCACTCCAGAACAAGAACAACAACAAAACCTTAAATATCATATATGTGATATAAGTAATATTTATACAGAAGTGATACTCAAATAAACATGTGATCAATTGCAATGATGAAGTACATTCACAAATGATTCTGCTTTTTCCCATTACACATAACTATATTCACCTGCTCACAAATCCAACTCCCCAGGGCTTGTTATAAAATGCCAAAGATCTTCTAACAGTCCATTATGTTTTAATTCAACATGCAAGGGAGATTTTTCTTCATTTCCCCACCAAATGGAAGGTTTAACCCAGTCCTGAAAATGTGAAATACATATGATACAAGACACTGAACAGGGAAAGTGAAGTGCTAACTGGGTCCATCCTTGAACCTTTTGCTTGCTGCAATCAGCACTTTTCTGGCTACAAATAGACCTTCAAGTGTAAAAGTAATATTTGGGATTTTCAGCATCTCTTTGTTGACATAGCCTGTGCACACATTAGGGGTGTTTGGTCTAGACTGTAGGGGGTGGGGGGATGAGAAACATTTGAACATTTTGAAGAATAACATATGTGACAGAAGGTGAATCTATTTGTCCACTAAATATCTGCTTTCTTATGCCCAGTATATACTCAGTTTGTGTGGTGCCTTGACAGAACAGCCAGAACAGCCCAGCCCAGCTCCCATCTTGGTCAGCATTATTCCTTCACAGTCCTCTGCCTTTATGCCCTCCAAACATCCCCTTTTGAGCTTCACTGCTGGAAATTGCTCCAAACATATGGCAGGTTCAGGGCATCTGGTGTCTTGATTTCCATGTCAGCCAGGCTCCTCTGCTCGGAGCCTGCAGTTCACGAGGGGACAGGAGGGTGAGCAAGAGAAAGTCATTAAATGTGCCAATTAGTATGCAGGGCCAGCGCTGCCACTGTAGGGAGCACTTGCAAAAGCAGGCAGCAGTGGGTGTATCCCGACAGCAGGACAGATCAGGGGAAGATGGATTTGCCAGCTATAGCTGAGAGGAGCTGAATGACAGCTGCCTGTTGCACTGGTAGCAGCATGCCCACTAAGGAAGGGCACAAAGAGAAACATTTCCCAGTATTTTATGAGGAGGAAAGAGCAGATGTTCACCAAGAGAGGAGAGAGATTCAGTTTTAGCAATAAGGCATGATAGTCTGCAGAGAACATTTCTTTGCAGTTATATTATCCTGAGATGGGGGAATAAGTCACAAGACCAAAAGAAAACTAGAGAAAAGTACCTTGAAATGCTATAATCCCCCAAATACTCAGGATGCTTTATTAGAGGTGAATGAATAAAGGAATCAAAAGGCAAAGCTTGGTTCCAGTTTGACAAACTAAGATCCAGCTATATCAAAGAGACTAAGTATATACCTGTCTGTCCTGGTTTCAGCAGGGATAGAGTTAATTGTCTTCCTAGTAGCTGGTACAGTGCTATGTTTTGAGTTCAGTATGAGAAGAATGTTGATAACACTGATGTTTTCAGTTGTTGCCAAGTAGTGTTTAGACTAATGTCAAGGATTTTTCAGCTTCTCATGCCCAGCCAGCAAGAAGGCTGGAGGGGCACAAGAAGTTGGCACAGGACACAGCCAGGGCAGCTGACCCAAAGTGGCCAATGGGGTATTCCATACCATGTGACGTCACATCTAGTACAGAAACTGAGGGGAGTGGGGGCGGGGGATCACCGCTCGGGGACTAACTGGGTGTCGATCGGCGGGTGGTGAGCAATTGCACTGTGCATCATTTGTACATTCCAATCCTTTCATTATTGCTGTTGTCATTTTATTAGTGTTATCATTATCATTATTAGTTTCTTCTTTTCTGTTCTATTAAACTGTTCTTATCTCAATCCACGAGTTTTACTTCTTTTCCCGATTTTCTCCCCCATCCTACTGGGTGTGGGGGGAAGTGAGTGAGTGGCTGCGTGGTGCTTAGTTGCTGGCTGGGGTTAAACCACAACACTGTCACATGAAAGTTAATTTAAGCATATGCTGAGCTTTGTTGCTGCTCTCAGGACTACCACCCTCAATTGCAAAAGGTCTACCCTTGGGTAGAGCTGCACTAAGGGCACTGGAGAGATGCAGCAGTCAAGCCAGATGGGGCATTGGGCAGGATCAGCATTGAAATCCATACATTAGTTATTCAGGTTCACTGAGCTCACCAAATAAACAGATTTTAAATGAAAAAAAATTTTTTACTGCATGAAGACAAAGTAACTGACTGCTTAAAGTTGGAGATCAAAAAAAATGGGAAAGGGATTATCTAATACAATGCCTGCAAGAGCTGGAGGTTGGATTTGATGTCCTCTCCAGGAGTCCTGGTGGATAGTGAAGGTGCAGAACATTTTGATATGTAGATGTATTCAGTCCCTCTAGAAGATGCTGGTGGGGACATTCTTCTCCTACGGCACATTGACAGTCACAACACTGAAAGGCCAGTGATACTCTGACAGACTAGGGCCTACCTTTCACTGCTCTGTCTCATGAAGATATGAACGAGGCACCTGCATAGCAGCAAAGAGGGTTTAAACTTCCCTTTGGAGCAGCAGTGGGTGCCTCTCCTAACTATGGCCATCAGCATTTAACAGGAAGAGAGGTAGATCCATGTTCTGGCCAGGCCCTCTCCTTTGGTCACACCCTGCAGCATCTCATGGAATAGGGGATAAACCTGATGCGAATCGATTGGGTGGGCACCTTAGCAACATTATTTCTTGTGCCTTTTCCAGCCCTTGGCTTGCATCTTTTCTGTGCAGCCCTATATATAGCCCTGTTTCTTCCACAACTCTACAGGTTGGCTTCCCCCAGCTCCCTTGACAGTCTCCTGCTCCCAGCAGGAGCACGATCTTTTATATGTTCATTCTTCACAAGACAGCATATCCATTTGCTCACAATTGTGGGCTACCAGGGAAAGAAATACTTCCAGAATACACTGGAGACTTTCATGAGGCAACAGGGCTTTGGGTTCCCATGGTGGTTGGGCAGTAGAAGTTGAAATTGTGACCAGAGCAGAGTATTCACAGATATATTTTCAACTGGCACAGGGAAATTGCAGTGATTGACTGCCTTTAGGTTGATAACAGTCATTTGAGGCATATTGTCTGTGGTAGTATTAGCAATGTGCCAGTAATCTGGGTTTACATTGGATGGATGGATGGATGGATGGATGGATGGATGTGTGCAAAACCCTTGGGTAATGAAAATCAGCTTCCCACAGTATTTCATACAACAGGCTTGGTTTACTTCTTACAACAGAAACTTCTGCATTAGATAAGCCTCACCATTTCCTAGAGCCCACAAAGTGGGATAAGGAGCATCTGAAGCCAGAAAGTGAACAAACTTTAGTGAACTCTAGAATTAGACCCCCTGCTTCAAGGCTAAGTGTCCTGGGTTCAGCTGGGATAGAGTTAATTTTCACAGGAACCTGGGAGGGGGCACAGCCGGGACAGCTGACCTGAACTAGCCAAGGAGCTATTCCATACCATGTGACATCATGCTCAGTATATACATGGGGAGCGGGCTGGGGAGGGGGGGGTCTCTCAGCGTTTGGTGGGGGAAGTGGCGGAGCATCGGGTTCTGGGTGGTGAGCAGTTGCACTGTGCATCACTCTTTTTGTATATTCTTTTATTAGTACCGTTGTTGTTGTTGTTGTAACTTCTCTTTTTGTGTTGTCCCAGTAAATTGTCCTTATCTCAACCCTCGAGGTTCCGTTTTTTTTTTTTTGCTTTTCTCCTTTCTGATTCTCCTCCCCATCCCACTGGAGGGGGGCGGGGAGGAGTGAGCGAGCAGCTGTGTGGTCCTTTGTTTCCGGCTGGGCTGAAACCACGACAGTCCTTTTTGGCGCCCAACGTGGGGCAAGAAGGGTTGAGATAACGACAGATCTGGCCAGAGCCTGTTAAAACAAATTTGTCGTATGCATTTCTTACATTAGATAAATAGATGCTAGTCACAATGTTGGTTCATTTGTTCACATGGTGGCGTTGTGTAAGTTCCTATATGCTCTATGTATTGCCTGCGGTTACGTTTATCATCTCTGGGAGAGGGATCGGGATTAACGTTTTGCTATACTGGGCAATGTCGACTTCTGAAATGATTACATCACTGGTCATGAGGTTAAGCTGGTATTGTTATGCAGCAGTGATATCATTTCCATACTTCGGGCGCCTTCTATCGGAATTTATTGGTAATTGCACCCAATCCATGGGGAAGTCGGGGGGGATACTTCCCCCCGTCCGTTTGCCTCCCTTCTCTCCTTCCGACTAATTACAACAGCTTTTGAGAATTTTGAATATCCTTGGGATGCACAAGCCAGTGTGCTGTTAGTGCTATGCCTCCTGAATATGTTTCAGGTCTTGTTTAGGGCTACAAAAAGGCTCTTTAAGAGTACCGCCCAGAGATCTGCCCCAAAACTGGATATTCATGGGTGGCACGGCATGTGGGAGGATATGGGCAGGTATCTAGAGAACTTCTCACTTCCAGTGGCTTGGAAGTTCACTCCTGAACAACTACAGAACCCTCATGAAGTGGTAGAATATTTGAAAGGAAAATGCTGTGGCTATTCCAGAGACGTACAACTCACTGCACTGTGCTGGGCCCTGGCCAGTATCTACCAAACACTGCTTGATATTAGGCAGCACCCTCAGGGGGAAAAGGGGGAAAAGATGGAAAACAGGACAACAGGCACCGTGGCTACCCCAACCCCAGCAACAGATACTGCAGCTAAACCAGAGAACCAACCTGTGCCAGTATCAGTCGCCCCTGTACAGAAAAAGAAACACACAAAGAAATCAGCTCGCTTAGTGAGAGATGAAAGTGAACCAGGGTCATTGTGAGAACAGGAGGAAGAGGCAGAACCTGAAATAATCACCCGATCTCTATCCCTGAGTGAGTTGCGCGACATGCGAAAAGATTTTGGCTGCTACCCAGGTGAGCACATTGTTACCTGGCTGCTCCGATGCTGGGATAATGGGGCCAGTAGTTTGGAATTAGAGGGTAGGGAAGCCAGTCTAGGGAAGGTGGCATTGACAAAGCAATTGGGAGAAAAACACAAGTCCTCAGCCTCTGGAGGTGACTTCTGTCAGGTGTGAAGGAAAGATACCCCTTCAAGGATGATGTTACATTTCACCAACTGTCCAACTCCGGCAATACGAAGGAAGTCTCTCTTCCTCCCTACGGGCCTGTGTCTCGGCTGTAGAGGAATTGTCCCGGGAGTTCCAGCAATTCAAAGTGGATATGTCCTCCTCCCCACCTGTACAGGCCCGCATCGCAGCTATTGGGAGTAAGCATTCCTCTGCCCAAGAGAGAGGAGAGAGAAAGTACACACGACGGGCTAACCTGTGGTTTTACCTGCGTGACCATGGAGAGGACATGAGGAAGTGGGATGGAAAACCTACCTCAGTCCTGGATGCACGGGTACGGGAGTTGTGAGAAAAAGCAACCAGAAAAGAGGATTCTTCTTGGAAAACTGCTGCTCCAGTTTCCCGTGAGCAGTCCCCCAGACGCAGTAGATGGGGTGATCTCATTTCTGATCCTCTTGAAGGGACTTCTGATTCACGTGTGTGAAAAGTGAGTAACGGATACTCTGACCAGGATTAGAGGGGCCCTGCCCCCAGCCAGGTGGAGGAGAGGGACAACTGGGTCTACTGGACAGTGTGGATTCGATGGCCTGGCACATCAGACCCACAGGAATATAAGGCTCCAGTAGACACTGGTGCACAATGCACCCTAATGCCATCAAGTTATAAAGGGGCAGAACTCATCTGTATCTCTGGTGTGACAGGGGGATCCCAAGAGTTAACTGTATTGGAAACTGAGTCTAACTGGGAATGAGTGGCATAAACACCACATTGTGACTGGTCCAGAGGCCCCGTGCATCCTTGGCATAGACTATCTCAGGAGGGGGTATTTCAGGGACCCAAAGGGGTACCGTTGGGCCTTTGGTATAGCTGCACTGGAGATGGAGGAAATTGAACAGCTGTCCGCCTTGCCCGGCCTCTCTGAGGACCCTTCGATTGTGGGGTTGCTGAGAGTTGAAGAACAACAGGTGCCAATTGCTACCACGACGGTGCACCGGCGGCAATATCGCACCAACCGAGAGTCCCTGATCCCCATCCATAAGCTGATTTGCCAATTGGAGAGCCAAGGAGTGATCAACAAGACTCACTCACCTTTTAATAGTCCCATATGGCCCATGCGGAAATCTAATGGGGAGTGGAGACTAACAGTAGACTATCGTGGGCTGAATGAAGTCACGCCACCGCTGAGCGCTGCTGTGCCAGATATGTTAGAACTTCAATATGAACTGGAATCAAAGGCAACCAAGTGGTATGCCACAACTGATATCACTAATGCGTTTTTCTCAATCCCTCTGGCAGCAGAGTGCTGTCCACAATATGCTTTCACTTGGAGGGGCGTCCAATACACCTGGAATCAACTGCCCCAGGGGTGGAAACACCGCCCCACCATTTGCCATGGACTGATCCAGGCTGCACTGGAAAAAGGTTAAGCTCCAGAATGTCGTGGTCGAGACGGACAAACAACAAGTACGCATTCTTATAGTGCAAGCAAAGAAGGGTTTTTTTATTACCACAAGCCAGCAAATTTATACCTATTATACTTGTTACCTTGTACATATGTCTGTCCCTTATTGGTCAGAAAGTTGTCAGAAGTTGTTTTTCTCACCCCTCATTGGGTGGCTTTTTCAGGTTCCTTATCACAACTGCAAACGGTCAACACATTCCTTAAACTTAGTTTCCCAGGCATTCTTCTCCTCCTTTCTTGTTCTCTCACGGGAACACTGCAATCTTGTCAAGGTCAATATCCTCCCCAGGCCCCTCGGTCCAGCCAAGGTCCTCCACAATTCCCCTTTTTTGTTTTTGCGCCAAATATGCCATGTGAATTGTCCGCTGCAGGGCCCTTTGCAGCAAGGACAGCACACATGGGAGGATGCTCAATGCAATGATAATAATTGCCAATATTAATAATCCTGTTTTCAATACTCTTTTTAGCCTCCCTCCAATCCCCCATTGAGAGAACAAGTCATCCAACCCCCCCAAAAAACCCCAACATCTTCTGTCAGCTTCTGCACCTCCTTTCGCAGTTGTTGGATACTTTGGGACACTGACACCGAATGACCTGATAGGTTCATACAACACATACCATTAAGGTTTTCACAACTGTGGCCATAGGCCAACAATAGAAAATCAATAGCTGCTCTGTTTTATAGCATAGCATGGCATATAGAATCTATATCTAGCAATAATCCAGAAAGAGTTTGTGATGTAGCATCGCTTTGCGTGCTTAGCCAGCATCCCTCTTGGCCCGTAGCATTTGCAAGCATTACTCATATGTTCATCTTGGGCTGCGATGGTACCCATATTGCAACCACTACTCTGAGGAGACTGCAGCAGGCGATGACATTTCTAAGTAGGGTTTTACCAGTCGTGCCGGCACCCATCGCGGTCCAGTATCTGTGGAGACACAAGCATAACCTCGACCCCAGGTTAATAAGTCACAAGGTGTAGACCATTGACCCGTCTGCAGGTCCCGTATCTGAACCTTAACCCCGGGGGTCACACCAGATATACTTGTCAATGACCCAAAATGACGCAGCATTGGTGGTTGTTGAACATCATCAGTGACCTGCAAAAAATTTAATACATATGTGGCCTTGTTAAGTCGAGCCTCCGGGCTCTCACCCATCATTCCCCCTTTTTGTTTTTGAAGCATATGCTTTAGAGTTCCATGGGCGCGCTCTACAATGTCTTGTCTTGTGGGAGAATGAGGGATACCGGTGACATGGGTAATTCCCCAAAGCTGCAAAAAGGTAGTCACCTTGGCAGAAAGATAGGCTGGACCGTTGTCAGTCTTAATCTGCTGAGGTACACCAGCCACAGAAAACGCTCGTTGCCAGTGTCGAATAACATCCCTGGTGGCTTCACCTGTATGAGCAGTGGCAATAACAACAGAAGAAAAAGTATCAATAGACACATGCACATATTTCAACCGCCCAAACTCAGGAATATGTGTCACGTCAGTCTGCCAGATTTGCAAGGCTCGAAGGCCTCTAGGGTTGGTTTCATAATGATGAGGTACGTGGTGGCCCTGACAGTCAGGGCACGCGGTGACGATGGCACAAGCCTCAGAGTTCGACAATTGAAATTGCCGCTTTAAGGCCTGATGTCCTTGGTGAAAAAAACAATGAGCTTCGATCGCCTGTTGTCTCACATTTGGTACTGGACCTATTGCCACCCCCGATACGAGAGGATCTGCACGAGCATTCCCTTCCACAATAAAACCAGGCAAACTTGTGTGGCTATTAATATGCATGACATAATATGGGGAGCGGCGTTCCTGAATCTCCATCCATAACAGCTTCAACACCCCAAATAACTTTTCATTTCCCACCTGACCAAGCACAGCCTTATCCAATCTTTGAACCAAACCCGCCACATAAGCTGAATCAGTGACAATGTTTACAGGATGTGGAAAATGTTGAAACACCATCACCATTGCTCGAAGTTCTACAACTTGAGGGGAGCCTTCTTGCTGTTCTATCTTCTGTTGCCATTGCTGGCCATCATGCCACACAATGGCTGCTTTTCCTGTTTTTCCTGAACTGTCAGTGAACACCATGGGACCAATCACCGGCTCTGATTGATTTAGTTGCTTTTGTGCAAAGCGTATTTGACTTCCCATTTTAATTAATGGATGAGAGGGAAGATGATACCCAATTTGTCCAGTATAATTTGCCAAGGCTGCTTGCAATGCGGAGCTATTAGCAAGACACCATTCAAAATAATCGGTTTTAACAGGCACAGTGATACATTCCGGGTCCCTGGCTATCAGTTCCATACATCGAACTCGGGTCTTCATGATAATTTGGGCTAAAAGCTCAAAAAGACCTGGGGCGGTTTTATTTGGTCTGAACGGCAAGAAGGCCCATTCTAACACATGCAATGGATCTGGCCAATCAGAATTCCATTGTGCGATCATGGCAAAAGGTACCAATTTGTCTATTAATACAAAAACCTGAACTGAAACTGTCAGATCAATTCTCCACACATGTCTATGCACAATTGCTTGCTCTACTTCTGTAATTACTTGTTTTGCCTCAGGGGTTAATGCCCGTGGTGCAGCAATATCTGTATCACCCTTCAATAAATCCAAAAGTGGCTGTAATTTCGATGATGGTAACCCTAAATAGGGTCGAACCCAATTGATCACTCCGGCCAATTTTTGTACATCATTTAAAGTTTTTATCTCCAATTGTAACTGAATGGGTTGTGGTGCGACCGTCTGATTTAATATTTTCATACCCAAATACAGCCACGGCTGTTGACGCTGTACCTTTTCAGGTGCAATAACTAGGCCTAATCGCTGCAGTGAATCACGTGCTGTGACTTCCATTTCACTTAACATCTGTTGAGATGGAGTGGCTAACAAAATGTCATCCATATAATGATAACAATAACATGTTGGGAATGCAGCATGAACTGGACTTAAGGCCTTTGCCACAAACCACTGACAAATGGTGGGAGAATTTTTCATTCCCTGAGGCAAAACTTTCCAATGATACCTTTTCGTCGGCTCACCGTTGTTCACTGAAGGTACAGTGAAAGCAAACTTCTCCATATCAGGTGCGGCTAAAGAGATGGTGAAAAAACAATCTTTTAAGTCGATTACAATAATTTCCCATTGCATTGGAATCATAGTTGGAGAAGGTAACCCTGACTGCAATGCCCCCATGGTTGCTATTACCTCATTAATCTTTCGTAAATCATGCAATAGCCTCCATTTTCCAGATTTCTTTTTGATCACAAACACTGGTGTGTTCCATGGGCTATGAGAGGCCTCAATATGTCCTGCGGCCAATTGTTCTGCAACTAAAGATTTCAAGGCGAGGAGTTTTTCTTGATTGAGGGGCCACTGATCCACCCACACTGGTTTATCTGTTAACCAGGTCAGTGCCAGTGTCGGGCGCTCCACGCCCTGCAGCACAGTGGCCCCTATGAAAAATCCGTGGTAAGACACACCCCCCATTGATCCAACACATCTGGACCCCATAAATTAAGTGGCAAAGTGGTGACATATGGCCTCACAGTGGCTTTCTGTCCCTCTGGGTTGTTTATTAGCACAGGTTTTGCTGCAATAAAACTATTTGAAACTCCACCTACACCCAACACTCCTTCCGTATTTACAACCAATGGCCACGAGGAGGGCCAGTTATGCTGCGCTATGATGGTCATATCAGCCCCAGAGTCCAGCAAACCTATCAATTTTATCTGTGATGGGGATGCATTTGCCATAGTGAGGGTACAGGTCATTTCTGGCCTGCTTTCCGTAATGCGTTGTGACCAAAATACCTGCGGCTTTCCTGTGGACCCAAAACCTTGAGTACCACGAGTTACCTGTTCTGTCACAGGCACACAGCTCATAAATGGTACGAGTTGAGCAATTCGTGTGCCTCCTTTTATAGTGACTGGAGGGGTTGCAGTAGATACCATTGCACATATTTGCTGCCCGTGATAATCAGCATCAATAACTCCCACATGCACCATTAACCCTTGCAAAGTACTACTTGATCGTCCTATTAGTAAGGCACTTAATCCTTTACCAATCAGTCCCCAGGCTTCCAGGGGCACTTTATGCACTCCTTGGGTAGATAAAGTTACTGTGTGGGCGGTGCATACATCCATCCCGGCTGCTCCCTGGGTTTGTCCCCGTAACTTGTCACAAAGGCTTGTGGCGTCTGCGCTGGCTGTTGTACCAGAAAGGGGTTGCTGGAGTGGTAGGGCATTTGTGTCTGCACGCGCCCCTTTGTGCTCTTTCTGCCGTTTCCCGACTGGAGGGGTTGACCGTTAGCATGAAATTTAGATTTACATTGCTTTGCAAAGTGTCCCAGCTTTCTGCACTTAAGACATGTAGCTGCTCCCACGGCCACCTGCCCGGCTCCTCCTTTTCTATTTTTAGCAGGACAGTTAGCCTTGACATGTCCAGCCTGCCCGCAGCAGTAACATTTCTGATTAGACATATGCATTACAGACATAGCTGTAGCTAATGCAGACATTTTGTGTTCAACAGAGCCCACCTTCCCGCAAGCCGTAATCATAGCTTCTAGGGTTGGATCCCCAGGGAGCATCTCAATCACCTTTTGACAATCCGTGTTAGCATTGTCACGGGCTAACTGTTTTACCAGCATTTCTCGTATATGGGCATCAAATACCTGCCACTCTATAGCCCCCATCAATTTCTCTACAAACGACAGAAACGGCTCTTTAGCCCCCTGTTTAATCATGGTATATCTTGCCTTAGGCTCTGCCAGCTCCGCCGTTCGGAGGAAAGCTTCTACACCAATAGTCTTTACTTGCTCCAATACAAGTGGATGCCATTGAGCCTGATGTTGAGGATTATTAAATTGACCAGTCCCAGTCAGAACATCAGCTCCGTTACTATAACGTGGATCGGTTTGTGAAAGCTGCAAATTGTGTACTGCTTGCGCCTCGGCTCTCTGAGTCCAGATACTACGAAAAACGGCACATTGCACAGGTTGGAAAATAATTTGAGCAATTTGAGCAATATCATAAGGTGTCATTTCTTCCATAGTTAACAGGCGTATTAATTGCATAACTGCGGGGGAGTTGGGACCATATTGCGCAGTTGCCTTTTGTAAGTCCTGTATAACTTTCCACGAATATGGTCTATGTTCATCCATAATTCCTTGTCCTGGATCACCCCGTACCACGGGGAAAGCCATCGCCCCAGTCCCCCTTAAATTCGTTTCACCGGAGTTGCCTGCTGTTACAGGAACGTTAATTTGCTCGGACAGGTCCCAATTTCCTTCTTGCAGAGCTCGAGCTTTCACCTGCTGCCAGAATTTCAGGGGGTTGTGGGGACTGACAGTAATTCGAGCCGGCGGGAGGACCCAGGGCTGTCCTCGGCAACGCGAGCCTCCCTGTAACTGTCCCTCCTTCGGTGTTCCCGCAGACCCCCCAGGTTCAGGATCCCCCATATCATTGCCCATGGGATCATCCCAACCCTCTGATGTTTTGGCTGGCAGAGGGGGGTACAGGCATGAGGTCCCCTGTTCCCCTCCCCGCGCCCGGGGGGGGCTATTCATCCCTTCTCCATCCTCTGAATCAGGCGGCACGGGGGGGGCGGACGGGTTAACCGGCGCCTCTGCCGTTTCAGCGGGGCATACGTCACTACCAGGAAGCAAGTCCCGGGGCCGCTTATAAGTTCTATCTTTAATAGTCCGAGGATGTCCTGAGGGCTGCTCATCATCAGAGTCATCAACGAAAGGGTTCTTTTGTCGGCCCCGTGGCTTTGGCTGCCCGGCGCGCTTGCCAGAGGACTGGGCAACAGACCCCACGTCCTCTGTGGGAGAGGACTGCCCTCCCCCCGCGATGGGGACGTCTGGCTCCTTCATCCTATCCCTTTGTTCTTTAATGTCTTTGACGGTTTCAAGGAGCAGGTACCACGTCGTCAGGAGGCTGGCTGCCTCCTTAGACCCTCGGGACGCACTGTCAAACAGCTTGTCCCCGAGTCCTTGCCACACAGGCACACTAAATGCAGTCACTGTGTCTGCTTTATATCCGTGTTGCTTGCCCCATAAGAGCATTTTCCGCAACATCAACTCTTCTACTTTAAGTCCTCTCTTTTGCAAAATTACTTTCCACATATTTACAATTCCGGCGTCCTCTTTACTGAGGGTCCCGCCCATGTTCCCGGCAGCTCACCTGTTTATCTGCAGGTGTCAAGTATCGGTCCGGACTAGCAGCTCTTCCCGCCGCTCTCAAGCTATGCCGGGCTCCGTCTCCACTGCTCTCCTCGCAGTCACAAGCATAATTTACAGCATCACGTCGGGGTCACCAATTGTCGCGGTCGAGACGGACAAGCGACAAGTACGCATTCTTATAGTACAAGCAAAGAAGGGATTTTTATTACCACAAACCAGCAAATTTATACCTATTATACTTGTTACCTTGTACATATGTCTGTCCCTTATTGGTCAGAAAGTTGTCAGAAGTTGTTTTTCTCACCCCTCATTGGGTGGCTTTTTCAGGTTCCTTATCACAACTGCAAACGGTTAACACATTCCTTAAACTTAGTTTCCCAGGCATTCTTCTCCTCCTTCCTTGTTCTCTCACGGGAACACTGCAATCTTGTCAAGGTCAATATCCTCCCCAGGCCCCTCAGTCCAGCCAAGGTCCTCCACACCAGAGCACCTGCAGTACATTGATGACGTCATCGTATGGGGCAACACGGCAGAACTTTTTGAGAAAGGGAAGAAAATAATCCAAATCCTTTTGAAGGCTGGTTTTGCCATAAAAGAAAGTAAGGTCAAGGGACCTGCACAGGAGATCCAGTTTTTAGGAATAAAATGGCAAGATGGACGTCGTCAGATCCCAATGGATGTGATCAACAAAATAGCAGCTATGTCCCCACCGACTAATAAAAAGGAAACACAGGCTTTCTTAGGTGTTGTGGGCTTTTGGAGAATGCATATTCCAAATTACAGTCTAATTGTAAGCCCTCTCTACCAAGTTACCCAGAAGAAGAACGATTTTAAATGGGGGCCTGAGCAACAACAAGCCTTTGAACAAATTAAGCGGGAGATTGTTCATGCAGTAGCTCTTGGGCCAGTCCGGGCAGGACAAGATGTTATAAATGTGCTCTCCACTGCAGCCGGGGAGAATGGCCCTACCTGGAGCCTCTGGCAGAAAGCACCTGGGGAGACCCGAGGTCGACCCCTGGGGTTTTGGAGTCGGGGATACAGAGGATCTGAGGCTCGCTATACTCCAACTGAAAAAGAGATATTGGCAGCATATGAAGGAGTTCGAGCTGCCTCAGAAGTGGTTGGTACTGAAACACAGCTCCTCTTATCACCCCGACCGCCGGTTCTGGGCTGGATGTTCAGAGGGAGGGTCTCCTCTACATATCATGCAACTGATGCCACGTGGACTAAGTGGGCCACACTGATCACACAATGAGCTCACATAGGAAACCCCAGTCGCCCAGGAATTGTGGAAGTGATCATGGACTGGTGTATTGGTTTTGTGTGGCAAGGTTTTGGTAGCGGGGGGGGTTACAGGGGTGGCTTCTGTAAGAAGTTGCTGGAAGCTTCCCCTGCATTCGAGAGAGGGAGCCAATACCAGCCAGCTCTAAGATGGACCCACCGCCGGCCAAGGCCGAGCCAATCAGTGATAGTGGTAACGCCTCTGTGATAACATTTTTAAGAAGGAAAACAAGTTGGGACAGGCAGATTCGGCAGCCGGAGAGAGGAGTGAGAACATGTAAGAGAAACAACCCTGCAGACACCAAGGTCAGTGAAGAAGGAGGGGGAGGAGATGCTCCAGGCGCCGGAGCAGAGATTCCCCTGCGGCCCGTGGGGAAGACCATGGTGAGGCAGGCTGTCCCCCTGCAGTCCATGGAGGTCCACGGTGGAGCAGATATCCACCTGTAGCCCGTGGAGGACCCCACGCCGGAGCAGGTGGGTTTCCCGAAGGAGGCTGTGACCCCGTGGGAACCCTGCGCTGGAGCAGGTTCCTGGCAGGACCTGCGGATCTGTGGAGAGAGGAGCCCATGGAGCAGGTTTTCTGGCAGGACTTGTGACCCCGTGGGGGACCCACGCTGGAGCAGTGTGCTCCTGAAGGACTGCACACCGTGGAAAGGACCCATGCTGGAGCAGTTCATGAAGAACTGCAGCCCGTGGGAAGGGCCCACATTGGAGAAGTTCGTGGAGGACTGTCTCCCGTGGGTGGGACCCCACGCTGGAGCAGGGAAGAGTGTGATGAGTCCTCCCCCTGAGGAGGATGAAGCGGCAGAAAACAACGTGTGATGAACTGACCGTAAACCCCATTCCCCGTCCCCCTGTGCCGCTGGGGGGGGTTGGTAGAGAAGCCGGGAGTGAAGTTGTGCCCGGGAAGAAGGGAGGGGTGGAGGGAAGGTGTTCTGAGATTCGGTTTTCTTTCTCATTACCCTACTCTGGTTGATTTGTAATAAAGTGAGTTAATTTTCCCCAAGTTGAGTCTGTTTTGCCCGTGACGGTAACTGGTGAGTGATCTCTCTCCTGTCCTTATCTCGACCCACAAGCTCTTTGTTATATTTTCTCTCCCCTGTCCAGTTGAGGAGGGGGAGTGATAGAGCGGCTTTGGTGGGCACCTGGCAACCAGCCAGGGTCAACCCATCACAACTGGCCAGAAGGCAAAGATTTTGGAATGTCACCAGAGGAGGAGGTGACGCGTGCTGAAGAAGCCCTGCTGTATAATAAACTGTCAGAAAATGAGAGGCAATATGCCCTGTTCACTGACGGATCCTGTCGCATTGTGGGAAAGCATCAGAGGTGGAAGGCTGCTGTATGGAGTCCTACACAACTAGTCGCAGAAACTGCTGAAGGAGAAGGTGAATCGAGCCATTTTGCAGAGGTGAAAGCCATCCAGCTAGCATTAGACATTGCTGAAAGAGAGAAGTGGCCAGTGCTCTATCTCTATCCTGACTCATGGATGGTGGCAAATGCCCTGTGGGGGTGGTTACAGCAATGGAAGCAGAGCAACTGGCAGCGCAGAGGTAAACCCATCTGGGCTGCCGCACTGTGGCAAGATACTGCTGTTCGGATAGAGAAGCTAGTGGTAAAAGTATGTCATGTAGATGGTCACATACCCAAGAGTCGGGCCACTGAAGAACATCAAAACAACCAGCAGGCAGATCAGGCCGCCAAGATTGAAGTGGCTCAGGTGGACCTGGACTGGCAACGTAGGGGTGAGCTATTTATGGCTCAGTGGGCCCATGATACCTCAGGCCATCAGGGAAGAGATGCAACATATAGATGGGCTCGTGACCGAGGGGTGGACTTGACCATGGACACTATCGCACAGGTTATCCATGAATGTGAAACATGTGCTGCAATTAAGCAAGCCAAGCGACTGAAACCCCTGTCGTATGGAGGGCGATGGCTGAAATATAAACAGTGGGAGGCCTGGCAGATTGACTATATCACACTCCCACGAACCCGCCAAGGCAAGTGCCATGTGCTTACAATGGTGGAAGCAACCACTGGATGGCTGGAAACATATCCTGTGTCCCACGCCACTGCCCAGAACACTCTCCTGGGCCTTGAAGAGAAAGTTTTATGGTGACATGGCACCCCAGAAAGAATCGAGTCGGACAATGGGACTCACTTCCGAAACAACCTCATAGACACCTGGGCCAAAGAGCATGGCATTGAGTGGGTATATCACATCCCCTATCACGCACCGGCCTCTGGAAAAATCGAACGATATAATGGACTGCTGAAAACTACCCTGAGAGCCATGGGGGGGTGGAACCTTCAACCATTGGGATACACATTTAACAAAAGCCACCTGGTTGGCTAATACTAGAGGATCCACCAATCGGGCGGGCCCTGCCCAACCAAGACTTCCACATACTGTAGAAGGAGATAAAGTCCCTGTAGTGCGCATGAAGAGTATCTTAGGGAAGACAGTCTGGGTTAGTCCTGCCTCAGGCAGAGACAAACCCATCCAAGGGGTTGTTTTTGCTCAGGGACCTGGGTACAGCTGGTGGGCGATGCAGAAGGATGGGGAAGTTGGATGTGTACCTCAGGGAGATTTGATTTTGGGAGAGAATAGCCAGTGAATTAGGCTGTATGATATTTAACTGCTAAATAACCTGCCAATGTATGTCATTGTATCTATAGTGTCTATATGCCATATCAAGGGTATTACTGTAAGAATTACCCAAATGACTGAAGGCTGGACTTTGAAACTGAGCCAAGTACAACAGTGATGGAACTTGAACTGGCACCCAGCGATTTCCTCAAGATCAACCTCTTCGACCTGCAGACCAAGGGCGTGGGTTGCACCAAATACACCAGCCACAAACTCCAGAGGCAGCATACAACAATCCAACACCTCACACCATCTCTCTTATCCTGAAGGGCTGTTACAACAGATGGAGCCCCGAAGTCATGGACTAAATAAAATTGATGGACACATTGGAGGGATAGTCCATAGACTAAGGGAATGCTATTTGTGTGTGTGTGGGGGGGTGTCCATATACATATACATATATATGTATATAAGACAAGGAAAGTGGTAGTGGTTGATTGGAAAATGTAGGATCTGGGCATGATGTAGATGGTATAGAATAAGGGGTGGATAATGTCCTGGGTTCAGCTGGGATAGAGTTAATTTTCACAGGAACCTGGGAGGGGGCACAGCTGGGACAGCTGACCTGAACTAGCCAAGGAGCTATTCCATACCATGTGACATCATGCTCAGTATATAAATGGAGAGCGGGCGGTGGGGTGGAGGCTTTTGGCTTTCGGTGGGGGAAGTGGCAGAGCGTCGGGTCCCGGGTGGTGAGCAGTTGCACTGTGCATCACTCTTTTTGTATACTCTTTCATTAGTACCGTCGTTGTTGTTGTAACTTCTCTTTTTGTGTTGTCCCAGTAAATTGTCCTTATCTCAACCCTCGAGGTTCCGGGTTTTTTTGGTTTTTTTTCTTTTCTCCTTTCTGATTCTCCTCCTCATCCCACCGGAGGGGGGCGAGAGGAGTGAGCGAGCGGCTGCGTGGTCCTTTGTTTCCAGCTGGGCTGAAACCACGACACTAAGACATGGTACTTATATAGTGATCCTTGATAAAGCATGAGCAGAAAGCATCCCTCTGAAGCACCTAGCACCTTTCAAGTTTGGTCAGTGTAGTCATGCTTTCTTTCATTTATCCGTCTTGGGAAACTCCCCTTTACCTTGCTAAGAGTTTGGAAACAGCAGCAAAAATGCACTCTAGCACTGTTCACTACTATTATGTCACAGCTGTGGGTCCTTGTACTCATCAGTCTAATAAACAGCAAAGGAAGCTTACAACTGATTGGCAATTCATTTCAGGCATGCTGAGAACTATGATGTCAAGTCCTAGACTTTGGTTTAAGAAAGCATTGAAGCACGTGCTTCATTTTAAACATGTACCCAACGCTGTTCTTAGTGCTTTTTTGAACTGAGTAATTGTTGACTCAAGAACCACTGATCATTAATAGAGAAAGAAATGGGTGTTTAGAGAAAGTACCTTTGGCTAGGCCCTGACCTGTGTTTTTGATGTGGCCGAACTGAGGTCTGCATTGAAGTTCAAGGTTGTGAGAAATGCACTCACGCTAAATTTCATGAATTTTACAAGTTTATTATAGAACAAAGCCAAACAGTGCTGGGCGCATGGTCAAAACCAGAGGTGCGCCAGTTATACCTGAACTCGCCTTTTTATGCACTGTGTTCGTGGCGTTTCCAAGGGGTTATTTTAATATTTCAGGTATCTATTAACATAACTCCACCCCAGACCACCCCCACTTGCGCGCGTCTCTTGTGGTTCGGAGGGGCCTTTGCGGATCTGCAAGGGATGAAGTCAGTAGTCTTCCTCTGGCTGCACTTTTCACCCTGTCATTTTCCTCCAGTCGCACTTTTCAATATTTTCACATTAAACTTCTGTTTTTCCTTTGTTCTTCTCGTATCTTTCATGTCAAATAATCTTTGACCCCCAAAATGCTGTTCTCATGCTAAACAAATCACTCCTTATCTTCTTACTTGTGTTGTCAGTTTCACTCATCCTTGAGTCCATATGTCTGTTTTTCTGTGTTTTCACAAATCTATCTACACATCCTTTAATTACTTGAGTTACAGGATGTCTTATCTCATCAGAAGAAACTATATATTCTGCTTGTGCCCATTTATTGCCTACAAACTATAAAATACAATTGATGTCTGGAATATATCAACTACATATTTCCCGCGTTAAGGCCTAATTTAGTGGCAGTGAGGCAAACATCCTTTCGGGACGTAGCTTATGCAGTAGTTAGGCAAATTTCAGTGTTATCGTTTTGCGAAAGCCAATATACATTTCACAAAGGTGCTCTTGAACCAGGAAGGATGGAAGATGCTCAGCCTGCCACAGGTGATGCTCATTGTTTCACAGGTTAGCTGTCTTCATCGCAATGCCATCTGGGAAGAGGAGGACCCCTTATAATAATAGCTGATACCTTTTATCGGTGCTTTTACAAAGGGGCTAAATATTATCTTCACAAAGACTCTGAGATGTTGGAAGTAACTTGTCTAAGACTATAGAGAAGAGCAGTGATAGAGATGGACAGACCTCAGGACTTCTCAGTCTAGGCCCAGTACTCTGCCCAGTAAAGTCTTCTGCCTTCAAGGACAGAAATGGACACAGTCCAGCCAAGGCAGCGTGGGGTTGTACAGCTCTGTGAAGAACACCAAAAAGCCCTGTGGTTTGTTCTTATCTGTAAATCTAGTACTGGGTAAGTGTCAGCAGTGATGAGTTAGTCTTGCTAGGACTGCAAAGAAAGACAATTAGGTCTGTGATGTTCCAGTTCTGTTCATTGCAACATCCATCATTTGGTGGTCATTTATCGTTGTTGCTCTAGGAGTATTTATTTTACTGAATGATATGGAAAACTCAGCACGCTGTGATTGTGTAGCAAGGAACCATGGGAAAAAAGATTTGGAGAGATTTTTTGTTCATTTTTCAAAACAATTTCTTAATACAAGACATGACAAAAAAGAAAAAAAGAGAGACACATTTTATTGTTCATATCTTTCATTAATTTTTAAGGAATGACTCAAAAAAATTGCTGAGAATAACCAATTGTGGAGGCTATATGATGAGCAGATCTAAGAGTCATTTTAATATTTAATGAGACCAAAAGCCTCTCATCACTAGTCATTTTAATGGCACTTGCCTTTTGGCTGGGTGTATGTGGCTGCATGTTTTTAAGGGACTAGTTTTTCTGTCTTTCTAATGAAATACTACTCGAGACAGGAGAAAAAGTGGTGATTTGGAGCTGTTTGGTTGCCATATCAATTTAGTTTATGATAAGGCAGGAAACTGAAGCTTTGTTTGCATCTCAGCATATTCATATGTTACTTCAAACTCTCCATGTCACTGAGTGACTTCTCAGTCAAAGATCATTAAAAAAAACTGATGCATGGAGCCTTACAGCAATTCTGCTTGCCAGAGGGGTAATCTAACACAGATGAATGTGTCTAATTGAGCAAAGCACTTAAAAACATGCATCCACCCTCCATCAATAGAGTGGTCACGTGAATATTTTTAAGTTAGGCTGAAAGCTTCAGGGATTGGTTCCCCTTTTGAATGGCACAGCAAACTGTGCACAGCAACCAATATTAAGTCAGAAGCAAATCCACAAGGTAGCCAGAAATTGAACTCAGGAGTCCTGCCTTTCAGTCAGTGTCTCTGACAAAAGTACTCCTCACTTGTTAACACAACATCTGAGGTAGGGGGAGGGGAAGAAATACCTAGTAATAGACCACATCTATGAATGTTTCAGCATCACTTCCTATTTCTATAGAATCTATAATGAATGTTGACTTGTGGCAATGTACAGATGAGGGTTGAGCTCTAACAGCAGTAGCTGTATTTTTGGTATGCTGTGCTAACACTGAATTACTGACAAATAGCTGGAAGCGGATGTTTGGAGTGATTTAGAAATAATGTGACCCTTGACTTCTATTAGGTTTTCCTTCCATTTGCTGTTTCAACATTACAACAAGGAGGGTATTATTTATAACAAGATATGTAAAGCTGAATTTATAGAATTTTGAAACTGCAAGTGTGGTTTCATAACTAAATAAGTCTTAAGATAGGAAAATGGGAATTAATCAAAAGTTAGATGTCCTTGAAAAAGCTTTCCTTTTTTTTCCTTCCTTGGAAATATTTACAGCTATATCATAATATTTTCTTGTCAGAAGCACTCAGTGAGCCAACTAGGAAAGATGCCTTCCTAGACCTGTTGTTTGTGAATAGAGAAGGACTTGTGGGAGATGTGATGGTAGGTGTCTGTCTTGGCCACAGTGATCACGAAATGGTCGAGTTTAAAATTTTCACTGTAATGGGAAAAAAGGACAGCAAATTTGTTACCCTGGATTTCAAGAGAGCAAACATTAAGTTACTCAGGGAGCTACTTAGCAGTGTCTCCTGGGAATCTGCTTTTGAGGGCTTAAGGGTCCATTGAGTGCTGGTCAGTTTTTAAGAACCACCTTTTAAAAGTACAGGTGCAGGCAATCCCATTGTGTCATAAGTCAAACAAGCGGGGCAGAAGACCAACTTGGCTGAACTCCTCTTGGAAATCAGAAAGAAAAAAAATTGTATGATCTCTGGAAGCGAGTTCAGGCTTTGCAGGAAGATTACAGAGACGTGGTTTGTATATGCAGGGAGAAGACACAAAAGGCCAAAGCTCAACTAGAGTTGAAACTGGCCAGTGTTGTGTCAGGCAACAAGAAAGGCTTTTTTTAAGTACGTTAATAGCAAGAGGAGGTCTAAGGAAAACATTGGACCAATACTTGTTGAAGATGGTCACCTGACAAATAGGGATGAAGAAAAAGCAGAGGCATTCAATGCATTTTTTGCCTCAGTCTTTAAGAATACTGATAGACCTTGGGCTGCCTGGTCCTCTGAGTTGGAGGACGACGACTGCGGTAACAGTGACTTACCATTTATGGACACTGAAATTGTAAGGAACCAGCTGTATCAGCTGAATGTTCACAAGTCCATGGGGCCTGATGGGATTCATCCCAAAGTACTGAAGGAGCTAGCGGATGTTACAGCAAGACCCCTCTCAATCATCTACCAAAAGGCTTGGGAGTCTGGGAAGGTCCCTGCTGACTGGAAGCTAGCCAACGTTATTCCAATTTACAAGAAGGGTGTGAGGGAAGACTCAGGAAACTACAGACGTGTTAGTCTAACCTCAGTGCCTGGAAAAATTATGGAGAAGATCATACTGGGTGCTATTGAAAGACATTTAAAGGACAATGCAATCATCGGGCACAGTCAACATGGGTTCACAAAGGGAAAGTTCTGTTTGACTAATTTAATATCCTTCTACAACAAGGTCACCCACCTAGTGGAAGAAGGGAAGGCAGGGGATGTAGTTTTTCTAGATTTTAGGAAGGCTTTTGATACTGTCCCTCACAGCATCCTTCTGGACAAGTTGTCCAACTGCGAGATGAGCAGGTACACACTGCACTGGGTGAAGAACTGGCTGAACAGCAGAGCTCAAAGGGTTGTAGTGAATGGGGCTACATCTGGCTGGTAACCAGTCACCAGCGGTGTTCCTCAGGGCTCAATTCTACAGCCAGTTCTGTTCAATATTTTTATCAATGATCAGGATGCAGGAGTTGAATGCACCATTAGCAAGTTTGCAGATGATACTAAACTGGGAGGAGCTGTTGACTCTCCTGAGGGACAAGAGGCCTTGCAGAGGGATTGAGATAGATTGGACCATTGGGCAACCATCAATGGGATGAAATTTAACAAGTCCAAATGCCGTATTCTTCACCTGAGACAGAATAACACCAGACACAAGTATAAACTGGGAGGGGAGTGGCTGGAGAGCAGCCCTGCAGAAAGGGATCTGGGGGTGCTGGTCGACAGCAGGCTCAATAGGAGTCAGCAGTGTGCCCTGGCAGCCAAGAGGGCAAACTGCATTCTCAGGTGCATCAAACACAGCATAAGCAGCTGGTCAAAAGTGGTGATTATCCCTCTGTATTTAGCGTTGGTGTGGCCTCACCTTGAATGCTGTGTGCAGTTCTGGGCCCCACAATTTAAGAAGGATGTTAAGGTACTTGAATGGATCCAGAGGCTGGTGAAAGGGCTGGAAGGCATGTCCAATGAGGGGCACCTAAGGACTCTGGGTTTGTCTAGTTTGGAGAAAAGGAGGCTGAGGGGTGACCTCATTGCTCTCTACAGCTTCCTGAGGAGGGCAGGTGGAGAGGGAGGTGCTCATCTCTTCTCCCTGGGATCCAGTGACAGGACATGTGGGAATGGGTCAGAGCTGCCTCAAGGGAGGTTCAGACTTGACATTAGGAAACACTTCTTTACAGAGAGGGTGTGCAGACATTGGAACAGGCTTTCTAGAGAGGTGGTCAATGCCCCATGCCTGTCAGTGTTTAAGAGGCATTTGGACAATGCTCTTAATAACATGCTTTAACTTTTGGTCAGCCCTGATGGGGTCAGGCAGTTGGACTAGATGATCACTGTAGGCCCCTTCCAACTGAACTATTCTATTCTGTTCTATTCTATCTCAGCTGGTTAGACTATTCTAAAAGTGAGTGGATTTATTCACTGATGTGATCTAGTCAGAATGTGACATTAGGAACAGTAAGTTGTTTAGAAACTAGAATGAAAAGCAAGATTTTATTTATTTGTTTGTTTACATTCAGCTTAAGTAACTCAATTTTAAGTAAGTATAGCATTTTGGGGAAAACAAGAAATGTGTTAGAGACTTTCAGAAAGGCATTAATTCAGGAAAAGGTTCCTGGGGAATTCAACATGTGATGATTTGGGACACAGAGTCCATATCTTGCAAGTTATTTATTATCAAGTGTATATATCCAAAGGACTGAAAATTTGGAAAGCTGTGTAGAACTGAGTAGTTAATTTTGAACAAAATAATTTCATGCATTGATTAACTTTGGAAATTAGCCACAGACAATAGCATTGCTTTAATTCATTCATAATTAATATATTAAACCATATAGGTCCTGATCCTTCTGTGTCATGCAGTCACTGTGTCTTCATGGATCTCAGCTGATATGTGCAGATTTCATTGCATGACTCTTTTACAATTTTCTCAGTCTTAAAATGGAGAGTAATACCGGCTAATTTATAATGGGTTGATAGGTTTAGTTAATAATTAATTTTATAGAGCATTCAGTTCCTTGTGTAGGGGGTGCAAAATAAATGTAGAAGATGAGTTTATACTTCAGAAACAATTTATTTGGAGATTCTATTGAGAAATTTATCATGGTATTGATCACCATTCGGGAGAGAGGAGGTTGGATCACATCTCCCTAGTTCTTATGAGCTCTTTAAAATGAATGGTAGCAGATGGGAAAAAAGAAAATGTGGATTTCCCTGGTTTATCATCCCAATACTCTTCCTGGAGGTCTGGAGGAATTATTTCTGACTCTTTCTTTTTTTTTCTTCCTCAGGTTGGAGGTCACACAATGCTGCCTATTCGTTGGATGCCTCCAGAAAGTATCATGTACAGGAAGTTCACCACAGAAAGTGATGTCTGGAGCCTGGGGGTCGTATTATGGGAAATCTTTACCTATGGCAAACAGCCATGGTATCAGCTCTCAAACAATGAGGTATGTGTATTATATTTTCAGATTGCATAAAGGAGGGTGGCATTTTAACTGATGGTATGGCTTCTCTGGGGAAAGGACAATAGCAAATTTATTTAGTAAAAGCAATAACCCTGATATCACGTATTTATGATAATTTTGTAGTTGAAGTTCTTTGTTTTCACCCTTTTCCCCCCAAGGTGGATGGAAGTTATCCAAGTAGGAGTATACCAAGTTGGGATGTAGCTTCTTCCTTTGTATAGAATAGTCTGCTGTGGGTGTTGAGAAAGACCATGAGGCAATAAAAAGGAGCTTATCTATCTCCCAAACTGACATTGGGTGATTTCAGTTACATATCAGGAAATGTCATTGTCATGAAGTGGTTGTTCTAAAACATTCCTGAATAGATTGAAGGAATCTGGAGATCTCTTCATACCTGGGAAATCAGAAGTAATCCCTTTCCAGAGATTAGCCATGGTGGTACTCATAAAGTGTAAGGAGGGAGGGAGAGGTGCTCTATGTGAGACGAAACAGTTTACTTCTGAGACGAGGTGAGATTGATAGACAGGTAGGGAAGGTATGGTATTGCTTCCCTGCCACCATTCCCTCATGAATGGAAGGGGTAACATGGGTTAACATAACATCACATCAGTCAAGGTATTGCTCCTTCACATCCTACATTATGGTGATTTTTCCAGATCATATCCCACTGCCTGTACATCTACCTAGAAATGCAGCTCTTTTGCAGAGGTGGCCAGGTGACTGCCACCAGTGAAGCTGCTGTGGCTATTAGCAGCTAACTCTTCCATGGGTGAGGCCTATGTAAATGGCATGGCTACACTGATCCTTTCCTTGTGATTTCTCATAGGTGATTGAGTGCATCACCCAGGGCCGAGTGCTGCAGCGACCTCGCACGTGCCCCAAGGAAGTATATGAGTTGATGCTGGGCTGTTGGCAAAGGGAGCCTCACATGAGGCTCAACATCAAAGAAATCCATTCCCTCCTCCAGAACTTGGCTAAGGCATCTCCAGTTTACCTGGATATTTTAAGCTAAAACATCCTAGCATTTCTTCTTATGGTCTGCGTGAATGAATGTGTTCAACTGCCACTGAACTCCATTAAAATGTGTTCTTAACTTTGATAGTATTAATTATAAAGATATGGAGAAGCTTTCAAAGGGCAAGCAATGTGCACTTCTCCATCTATAGACACAGTATTGACTTTTTAGACATTACTGAAGCATATCTTCACTCTCTCTCTCTTTCAGTTTCTATCATTTTTCCTCTCTCTAATCAATTTGGCTTCTGCATTATTGTAACTCTGTGTAGACAAAGGCCTTAAAAACTTGATCTGTTATATCAGCAGACTCTCCAGTTAGCCCACCACAACTAACAATGCCTTGTTGTATTCATGCCTTTGATGTGGATGAAAAAAGGGAAAAATATATTTGATTCAAACTTTGATTTCTGCTGTACAGATACTGGGAGTCTCTTTGTATTCACCTCAATTTTTTTACTTCAGCACATGGGTGGAAAAAGACTAACATTCTCTACACAAAGCATATTTCTTGCACAGACAAAGCTAGATGGAATGAAAACAGTACTTATGTGATCCACTATCTGAAGGAACTATGGGATCAGATGGCATCCAACCCCACTAAAAAAACACTGAAACAATTTGATGGAAGGCAAGAGGTGGTTTAGCACTTTCCTTGGATAGTCTTTCTGAGGATTAAAGGGATTGTTCGAGGAGGTGTATGGCCAGAATTTTTCATTGCCAGATACAAGTCTACAGTAAAAGGGAAAAAGACATTGTCTGTACTGCACACAATTATATTACAAAATAATGAACAAAGCACATGCCCTTATTTTGTCTTCTGGTAGGATACTGGCATGCCACTGGTATAAAAATGTTCTCCAGCTAGTCTTTGGTAATAAAGGCTGAAGCTAGGCTTATTAATGTACAGGATTAATTTCAGGATCAAGTGTTTAAACTAAGGATTTTGTTAAGATAGGGCAAGCTATAGATGCTGGGGCAGGTGTATCTCATATGGTGCTTGTCCAGCAGCATATTCCTTCCTCAATACTTTTTTTTTTTTTAACTGTGCAAGCAAAACTGTGCATGGTATTTGTTGATTAATGCCCTTTGTGCAGAAATTAATCTCTCATCTTGTAGTACACCCTTGTAATAATTCATATATATATATAAAACTCATATAGCTAACTCATAATAGCATAACTTCTATTTCATTAGAAGGAGCTAATGGAGGACACATTTACAATGCTACAGATACAATAGACTGATATTACATGAATAATCTAAAGCACAGAGATCACTGGTTATGTTTGAGCCATGGTGGGGGATACAGTGAGATCCCTGGACAAAATAAATATGACTGAGATTATGGCTTACTATTCGGAGTGCAAAGACCCTGAATTCAGCACCATGTTTGTCGATGCTAGTGCTGTCATTCCCAACATCCACTATTAACAAAATTATTTGTTTTTGATTGGATGGGCATTGTACATGTACAGTATTTGCATGGCCACTGTGTTGATGACAAATGCATGGGTATATCTGTTGTTTTTCAAACTGGAAATTGAAGGTTTCAAATTTAGAGGTAGGATTATTTTTAATATGAATTCTTACAAATGAAAACCTACCTTACCTAGTCCTCAAGACTTTTGCCTCCCTCTGTGAAAGGGCATTGCTGAAAAAAAGTGATCTTTCTTTTCTTTTTCTCTTTTTGTTTTTTTTCTTATTGTCATGAGACAGATCAAAATAGTCCTTCATCTTTGTGTTGGGAGTATTGTATTTAATAAATTAAGCATTTTATTTTTGCAAGTGTTCCCATAATATTCTTAATATATAATATTAATATATAATAAAATATATAATTTGATTGCATATATTATTTATTGAGGCACTTTAGGTTTTTCCTTTGGAAGCTTTTAGAGAGAGCTCATAAATATTTTGAACATTTTCAAATGAAAATAGTTCACTGGACAGTGGTGGATTTTTACCCTTCTCAATGTCATTGAAAAGGCAGTATTAAAAATAAACATGAGAATATAACTATAAAGCCATACTCAGTTTTTCTTTAATAAACTAGATGTTATTTCTTAACCAGTACTGAACTGGAAACACACTAAAAGTCTAAGGAAGATTCCTACAAAATTGCCCTTAAAATTTTACTAGACTGTCTTAGAAGTTCACATAGAAAGCTAGATAAAGACTGAGCATTCAGTGAAACCCATTCTCTTGAGAATCTGATTTTTATGTTTTAAAGGAATTTGCAAATAATTTTCAACATAACAGCAGTGGAGAAGGAAGGTGTCAGAGTCTGCTGATACTGTGCAGTAGGAAAGGGTTGCAGGTGGTGGAAGGGGAGGTGTTAAGCTTCTGCCTGCTGTATTCTGTTTTAGTTTCTTATGAGCTTAATAAAAAGGTATCTGAGATGCTTCTGTTGCAACGCAGGCTCCAGCCTGAAAGAAAACATGTGGGTTTTGCAAGCACTAAAAGAATGTATACTCCCAAAAAACCCAACAAAACCCAAACCCAACAAACCCCTGAAATTGTACTTAGTGGCATCTTATTTTTTATTTACTAGTGAGACTGAGTCATTTTAGAGAATAGCTAATGTTACAATGTATTGTGCAATAACGTAGCAGTATGTTAAACTTCTAAAGGACCAAATGTTCTACAAAGCCACCAGTATGGATAACCTTAAGCTATATCATTACTCCTCTTTATCATGTATAAAAGGTATAATCGGAGTAGACAAGCTATTAACTGTAGTTATACATATTTTGCATTTTTTTCATTAAAAGGTAATATATATGTATAAATTTACATACATCTACATTACTACAAATGATAATTAGTGCTATTAATAAATTAATAAAGTCTGCTGAGTGACCAAAATAGGTTTTTTTCTTTTTATATTTATTTTCTATGTTTGTGAAATTCAGCTTTTTAAACTGGTGTGCATCAGAGGAAGTGCTAAAATGCCAGAGATATAACAACAAGCACTTTTTTCCCCAAATGACTGCTTAAAAACATTTCTTCCCTTCCCATCTCACTTGCTGATTTCTCACAAGGAAATGAACTAAGCTCCAAAAGCAGTTTGATTTACTGTCATTTCTGGGTTTGTGCTATTGCTTTTTTATTGTCCTAGAATAACAGTGCAGCTTCATTAGCATTTTATAATTGTCTGCAGTAATGAAATAATTCCAAGACTATTCAGACTGCAGCACTACTTGCAAGACAATGGTGAGGATGCCAAAATTCAGCAGTAATAATAGCAGCATTTGTGCTCTCTCCCCCCCCCGCACCTTTTTGAGAGATTGTTTCTGTTGTGGCTGATGTAGACATTTACAAAACACTTTGAAAAGAAAAGAAATAACCCAATAAAATGATCAGATCACTGGATGGCTAAGGTACAATGGGAATGTGTTATAACAAGACTATCTCTGGGTTGTTGCGGCCTGTAAATTAATTCAAATGCTGCTATAAAATGTGAGAGAGAGGAGTGGGGAAGGGCAGGGGATCAGATCAGGGTTTCTAATAAAACATGAAGGTTTTGATAGCACAGGAAGTTGCATTTTCTTGTTGTCAGGGCTAAGATGAACCAGTGCTGCTTTGAATCAAGAGGTCCTTGAATAGCCTTAGTTAAAACACTTGTGGGTTGTTTTCGTGTGTGTGTGTGTTACTATAATTAATCACAACTATGAAGCAAAAATAAAAAGTGTACATGTTTCAGGGAAAAAAAAAAATGTGAATTTCACAACAGCAACAAAGTGACTATTTTGCCATCTTTTAAACATATATCTCAGGAGAAGAAAAAGGAAATGCTGGGTACATTATTTTACCATCTATGCATTCTAGACCAGGTCTATGGGGTTTGGTTTTTTTTGCTTGTAGAAGGCTCTGAGTGACAGCCAGCTGGTATTTTATAAACACTGAATACTTTGGGCAAGGATAACAGAAACTGCTAGTAGTGGGGCTGTTTGATAGAAATATGTAAGAAAACAGAGATCAAATCAAATCTTTAGAGGCCTATATCTTGCAGCTTATATGTATCATTCTAGTAACTTAAAGAAAAGCAGCTAAGAATGTTTCATATACGAGTAATTTAATTCAACACTGATGTTTAATTACATCACCAATAGAGATAGAATCAATTAATTATGAAATATTTGTCCTAGCCCTGCCCTCCACCTATACTTTATGTATATACATATATTTCTAGATCTCTCTTGCTTTGTCATGAGAGAGAGAGAGATATCTACATATAAATATAGATCTCCATATTGTCACCAAACTGTGACCTGGTGTGTAGTGCTATCTTTCTCCTTTCTTTTTTCTTTTTCTTTTCTTAATGTGATGTCTCTGTGGAAATATTTAGTGGTTCTTGTTTTGCAGTTTGCTATAGCAAGGCTTATTTTGAAGTGATGCTTATGTATCAGTGTTAAAAGTTTTGTTTGTGAATCATGTGACCAGTTTCTCTTGACATGACATGGAAAGTCTCTTGTGTTATAGTGTATTCAATAAAAATGACGTCTTACAATAAACAGTGTCATCCAAAAGAAAGATACAATGATTACTTTAAAAGACATACAATTTTCATGAAGTGCTGTGTGCTATTTTCTTTTTTTTTAAATATATTTGTTTAACTCCATTCCTTTTGAAAAGGATGAAATTAAGATACAGTTCAGTATGCTTAGAAGCATGATATATTTGTACTCTAAAACCCTGTTAAAAATCAGCTCACTGAATTCCTAGGTGAGGAAAGAAGAGTTCCAAAATAATAATAGGAAAAAGAAATATCCAATCTGAATGTAATCTGTTAGGCTCTTTTATTCTTTTATTTTTCATTTTTTCTCCAAAATGAAGCTCCTATTTGAACACTTGTTCATTTGGAGAGCTGGCTTTGCAAATAGCTTGTTTAAGGCCATTTGCTTCTCCTTCAATGTGCACAACCTGTACCAGCCAAGCATAGTCCCCTTTGCTGTTCAGCAACAGGGCCTTCCATAGCTTAATAACAGAGTCAAAGGCCCATCAGCTCCTCCTGCGCCTTCTGCATAAAATCCATAGAGAGATGTGAAACACTAAAAAGGCCAGTAGGGGATATTCAATACAAGTCCTGCTCCTGCTTCTGCTAAGGCTTGACAAACTTTCAAAATTGGTTTCATGATGAAGAAGTCTTTGTATTGGGGTGCATCCATTATCTGGGGGGTGCTGCTCATCACCACTTGTGGCAGCCCATCTTCGGTAGCCAGAGGGCTGATGTCTAGGCTGCCCCTGTATCTTCTTCTTGGCCCTTTTCCAGCTGCCTTGTGCAGCTGTTCATCTTGTCCCCAGCCTAGGGGCCTAGTAACAGAGGAGCCAGAACTGGGTCTCACCCCCAGCTCCCTAGACCCAGCTGTTTGCCTTCTCTCTGCTAGAAACCATCTACCCTTTGCTTGACATGGCAACTAACAAATCACCCAGTGACATAGTTTTGTTTTAATGATCTTGAAATTAAAACACTAAAATATCAATCATCTGTCCTGGTTTTATTGCTGTCCTGATCCAATGTCGGGGAAGGTTTCGATATGATCCCAAGAGCGAGATTAAGACACAAACGAAGTCAAATGCCGTATACCCAAAACAGCTTTTATTATCAAAAGTAGAAAATAGTAGCGATAGGATAGAATGGAAGAAAAGGCAGAAATCAAGCAAGAAGTCAGGATAGAGCTGCAAGAATAGTCACCACCATGGATCCAGCAGCGTCCCGTTGGTCCTCAGCCTTCAATTCTTCGGTGATGGGTGCACACCACGGCTTGTCTCCACGGTTTTTTTATAGGGCATAGTCCGATGATGCATGCACATACGTACTGTTCATGCACTGCAGGTTTCGTCTATCACACCACCTTCGCATGATCAACACCAGAAACCAGTACCTTATCTCAAAGACTACAGTTTCCATGAGAATGGTAGTCTCCACATTCTTTGCTGGCTCCGGCCTGTCTCCTCCCCTGGATGCCTCAGTGGCCTGATAATCATCCTTATGGACAGAGGAGTGCCCTGCTTAAACAAGCCATCTTTGGGATAAGTGGCTCATCACAGCAAACAATCCTTGAGACAAATGGCTTGAGATGATAGCCCAGTCTCTCACAACAAACAATCTTTGAGACAAACAGCTCAAGATAACAATTCAGTCTCTCATACCACCCCATGGCTCAAAGATTGCTTCGGGACACATGGTGGTTTTGAAAAAAGATAGCTATATAGAAAAGGCCAGAAAAGAGCATCTCATACAATCTGTACTACCGATGGTGTGGTTCGACGGACAGCATGAATTTGTTTAACACCGTCAGGTGAAACAGTAGTTACAAATTGCATATTAGTTACAACACGTTGAATCAATTGTATAAAACATGGAATGATACATGGTAAGAACAACAACATGGCAAAACCACACAACAATAGGATTCACTTAACCCATGGACCACCAGGAAGCCAGGAAAACATATCAATGTCCCAGCCTTTCCATGTCTGGACAGGAACATGGGCCAGCTTTCGTATTCCCACAGTAACTTGCTTAACAATTTTCCCCGTTGCCATCAATTTTTAAACAACAGTTAGAATCATTTAGTTTACTACACAACACCTCCTTCCTCGGCTAGCAGATAATCGAGAACCATGCGATGTTGTAATATTGCTGTTTGCATTTGTGTGGCTTGATCCGCCAATAGATCAAGGGCACAGGCTGTCTCATTAGTAATGATCTCTAGGACAGCTTGTAACCGGATGATGCGATTTAGGTTATAGATAGGTTCTCGAGCACCGCTAACCCATTCGTTGGGGTTCCAGGTGGCAGGTCCATAATGTTGTATGATACGTTGAGGGGTCCACACGTCTTTGCCTCAGGTTTGACCACTCCCACCTGCTATAGAGGTCTCAATCGATTGAGATCATCATATACCTTAACACCCAGACCATCCCCTTCATCCTCCGGGAGGAGAAAAAACAAGGGGTGAATTACCCCCACATAACACACTCCAGTCCAATTTGCTGGTAGCAGTTTGTAGGCACATTGGCCACACACCCAATAGTGACCCTTTAAGGCTCATGCACCATTTTCAAACAAACCAGTAGGTGTCCGTGGTGATTGGAAATATGTTGAATTACCTACTCCCAGAGGATGATCTGACGGACTGTTCATCAACAACTTGTCCACGGTTTATCCCACTTCCTCCGTGGTGCCCCTGACGTGCGGAAACGGACTCCACAATCAGTGAGATTGTAAAGTAGGTATGTTTATTCAGCGCTGGGCAGCACGGGGGTTAGTCCCACCAAAGTCGTGCGCGCCTGACTCGGCAGTTCGCTTCAAATTTATACAGTCAAGTGTTACATATACATGGAGTTTCGCAATACGCTTATACATAGGCATGATCTATCTCCGCTTCATATTAAAATTAGTTCCAAAAGTCACAAGGCCGGTCTTGGCTGGTTTTTGGGGTCGACTGCTGCTTCTTATCAGGGACTATCTCCTGCCCCAGCCAGCCTCAACAATGCAAACATTAAGCATCACTTCTCATCCTCTTGGGCCAACAATGCAAACATTAAGCATCACTTCTCATCCCCTTGGGCCAACAATGCGAACGTTAAGCACCACTTCTCATCCTCTTGGGCCATGTCTACCTCTATTGCAATTTCTTTAACTTCATTATAAGCTAGATAATTATTAAACAGTTCCTATCTACATCCATATATCTACTATATCTACTAAGGTTCCTTTGGCTCCCCGTTTCAGTCCCCCCTTTTCTAGAAAATAGTAAATTCTTTTACTATATCCAACTCTAGTACTTCTAATGCATTGTTTCCCTATCTAGCATTCTCTCAAAATATTTATTGGACTCGAGTTTTTGTTGCAACTGATTCTTTTTCCATTCGCTGTAGGAATCTCCCGTGCTTTGGAAACACCATAAGCTGCATCGAATTGTTGTACAAAGGATTATGAGCAGAAAAATGATTACTATTGCTGTCACAAACAGTTGTTTTGGCCATGTTAAATTTGGCAACCAGGAGGTTAGTTTTTCCCATATCTCAGAAAATCCCCATGATGTGTCATCCATAGTGATAAGATGTAACTCCTTAGAAATTTCCCAAATCTTTCCAATATCTGTCTCTACTTGCTGTCTTTCATTTAAATAAGCACAACAGCTTTGATTTATAAGTACACACACACCCCCTTCCTTTGCGGTTAACATATCTAATGCAAGGTGATTTTGTATCGTTATCTTTGCCAAGGAATCAATTTCGGCTTGTAATTTTCCTAGAGCGTCAGCAGTAGTATTGGCTAAAGTCTCGACCACTGCTGATATATTGACTATTGCTTTTTCCAATTCAGATACTCCAAGCATTGGGAAAAGCCATCGTACCACACTGTGGAATGTGGTGCCTAGGGTTAGAGGTACTTTTAGTCCTCGTGTGGTGCCATGGGGATCGGAATATTCCCTGTAATTTTCCTAAGACAGGGAGTGTTTGTGGGATTATTATTCCCTCTGTGCATTCTCCCCACCAATCGATCGGTAAACTCTTATGTGCCTCCCCGTTTGCACAAAGGTACCAACGCCCGTCAGGGAGATTACAATTGGACGGCTCCCGAGGAGGAGGAAGATAACAACTCCCTGTTAGATTTCCCCATCCTGTATTAGCTATCCCTGTAGAGTGTGATTCATTACATCGAAAGCAAGTTCCATTCAGTGTCCCAAGAAAACTAGAAGTGTTGGCATAATGGGGGCGCATCATTACGGGGTCTCCCCCTCTGCCTCTTTCCATGTCTTTTAATCTCCAAGACCAATTGTATCGATCATTATTATGTGGGTCTCTGCTATCCAGATCAAGTTTATACTTCACTATAGTTCTGGAACCATTTCCATATCAACAAGTATAGTTGGCAGTTCTATTTAATAGTGTTTTAGTGCTGTTTGTTCTGAGGGGGACACCAACGAACGGGAAGGTTTCTCCTTGTCTGGGTATTAAGGTACACATCCAACAGCTTGATAAATTAATATCCTTTGCTAGCTCCTGGTTATATCTGACAAACAGGTTTTCATCCCACGCCTTACACAGAGTCCCCACAACTCCCCATATTACCGCGTAAAAACTAAATGTCCATCGGGTTTTGTGGTGACTTTCCATGGAGTTTTGGGTGTCTTTTTCACTCTGGTGTGATGAATCCAAGCATTCTGTTCCTTGATTCTGATTGCAGTAAAGGAGGTGAGTAGTACTTGGAATGGTCTTTCCCACTGTGGCTCCAGGGTTTTTTCTGTAAGAGACTTTACATATACATAATCCCCAGGTTGTATATTATGTACAGGTCCATCCAAACCTCTCCCTCGAGTCCCAGCCACATGCTTCCAGATTTTATTGAGCTGCTTACTCAATGCTACCATGTAAGAGGTCACAATTTCACCTCTAGCTTGCACAGACACCCCTTTCTGTATTTCATAGGGTCGTCCATACAACATTTCAAAGGGGCTCAGTCTTTCCCTCGCCCTTGGTCTTGTTCGTATACGCAGAAGGGCTAAAGGGAGAGACTGAGGCCATGTCAAATTTGCTTCTTGTCCCAATTTCACAATTTGCTGTTTGATTAAGTGGTTCATTTTTTCCACTTGGCCACTCGACTGGGGGTGATATGGAGTATGAAGCTGCCAATCTATACCCAAATGGCGGCTAATTTGTTGTACTATTTTTGAGACAAAATGTGGTCCTCTGTCAGAGGACATGGTTGCTGGAACCCCAAAACGTGGTATTATCTCTTGCACTAATATTTTAGTTACCTCCCGAGCTTTAGCTGTTCTTGTTGGGAATGCTTCTGGCCAACCTGAGAAGGTATCAGTTAATACCAATAAATATCGATACCCCCCTTTTCTTGGAAGTTCTGTAAAATCAATTTGCCATTGTTGTCCAGGCCCATTGCCTTTTCCAATCTGGCCTATTTCTAGTTTGGGGGTATTCTTAGGATTAGTCTGGAGGCAAAGATCGCATTGTTGAGTCACCTGTCTCACCGTGGTATATAAATTTCTAGCCACAATTTCTCTTATCAAATGTTTATACAGAGCCTCTGTCCCCCAATGTCTTTTCCTATGCTCCTCCCGTATCAAATGCCACAGTAAGCAAGAGGGAATGATTAGTTTTCCCTGTGGGGTATGAGCTCACCCCTCTTCATTATATGACCCTTCTAAATCTGTAATAAGCTTTTGATCTTCCCTGGTATATTCTGGCTTACCTTTTAGGGAGATTTGTCTATCAGGAATTAAAGCTCCTTCTATTTTTACCTTAGTTTTGGCCACTTGTTTTGCCTCTCTGTCCACCAGTTCATTCCCTTTTTCCAAATCTGAGCTCACTTTCTGGTGTGCCTTAATATGCATAATTGCTACTTTCTAAGGGAGCTGGACAGCTTCCAGTAACTTCAGAATTTCTTCTGCATGTTTGATATTTTTCCCCTGGGAGTTTAATAGTCCTCTCTCCTTCCAAATTGCTCCAGGTGCATGTACAACTCCAAAGGCATATTTTGAGTCTGTATAAATGTTCACAACTTTGCCCTGGGCCAATTCCAGGGCGCAGGTTAGAGCAATTATTTCTGCCTTCTGTGCGGAGGTGTTCATGGGCATAGCCCCTGATTCTATTACCTCTTGGCTGGTGGTGATGGCGTATCCCGCATGTCGATTACCATTTAGGACGTAACTGCTTCCACCTGTGAACCAAGTTTCCCCGTTTTCCATGGGGCTGTCTTTCAGGTCTGGGCGGCTTGCGTATGTTGCTTCAATGGTTTCCAAACAGTCATGATGTACTGGTTCTCCTGTGTTCCCGCTGAGAAAAGAAGCTGGGTTGACAATGTTAGTGACTACAATCTCCACATCATCCTTCTCTACTAATATAGCTTGATATCTCAGGAATCTTTGTGGAGAGAGCCAATGTCCACCTTTTGCTTCCAGTACTGCTGATACTGTATGAGACACCAAAACAGTCATTTTCTGGCCCAGAGTAAACTTTCGGGCTTCCTGTATGTTTGTTCAGTATTACAGCTGCAACCGCCCGCAGGCATCCAGTCCAACCTTTTGCAGTTGTGTCTAACTGCTTAGAGAGGTAGGCAACTGCCCGTCGATATGGGCCCAGGTTTTGTGCTAATATTCCCAGGGCAATGCCCTGCTTCTCGTGGGAGTAAAGAAGAAACGGCTTACTCACATCTGGGAGTCCTAAGGCCGGGGCTGACATCAAAGCCTTTTTCAATAGCTCAAAGGCTCGTTCGGTCTCCTTGTTCCACTCAAGGTGTTTCTGCTCAGTGGCTGTCAGCGCATACAGTGGTTTAACAAGCAATCCATAATTATAGATCCACAATCGGCACCACCCCGTCATTCCCAGAAAAGTCCGTAACTCTTTTGCTGTCTGAGGTCTCTGAGTTTGGCATATTGCCTCTTTACGGGCCTGTCCCAAAGTTCTTTGTCCCGCACTAATTTCATAGCCCAAATAATTCACTTTGCGTTGCATTACCTGTGCCGCCTTCTTGGATACCTGGTACCCTTGAAGTCCCAGGAAATTCAGCAGACTCACCGTCCATATCAGACAATCTTTCTCTGTCTTGGTGGCGATCAGGATATCATCCACGTACTGCAACAGCTTCCCCTCCTCAGACGGGGTTTCCCAGGATTCTAAGTCTTTCGCAAGCTGATTGCCGAAAATGGTAGGACTATTCTTAAATCCTTGTGGCAACACCGTCCAAGTGAGCTGGGTCTTTCGACCACTCTTGGGGTTTTCCCATTTAAATGCAAATAATTTTTGGCTGGCTTCATGGAGAGGGAGGCAAAAGAAAGCATCCTTCAAATCTAAAACAGTAAACCAAGTCAATTCAGGTGTTAATACGGTCAACAGGGTATATGGGTTCGCCACTACCGGGTAAAGATCTTCAGTTATCTTATTCACCGCCTGTAAGTCTTGGACCACCCGATATGACCCATCGGGCTTCCGAACAGGTAATATAGGGGTATTGAATTCAGACTCACACTCTTTTAGTAATCCCAATTGCAAAAATTTTTCTATCACCAGCTGGATTCCTTCTCTGTCTTCCTTCTTTAGGGGATATTGTTTAATTCTTACCAGCTTTCGGCCTTCCTTGATCCTAACTTCAACAGGTGGAGCACTTTTCACTCTTCCAGGTGCATCAGTAGCCCATACCCCTGGGTACACTTGGTTTAAGATGTCCTCATTAATGCTTCCTTCTAGGGGGAGACTGGTTAAGGTTAGGCTCAATATTTGAATATATTGCTGTTCTTTTACCTCCAGAGTAATTTCTCCCTTTTTGAATACAATTTTTGCTCCCAATTGTTGCAACAAGTCCCTTCCCAAAAGTGCCTTTGGGGAGTTGGGCATATATAAAAATTTATGAATGCCCCACTGTTTTCCTAATTTATATTCTAAAGGTTTACAAAAATATGCCTTTTCACTTTGGCCAGTCGCTCCTTTCACCATGACATAATCATCTCCCAGGGGCATCAAAGCTTGGTTCAGAACTTGGTTGCCCCCGTATCTACCAAAAATTCTACCTCTTGTTGTGTTTTCCCTAGCTTAATTATAACCAGTGGATCCGCTAGGGTAGATTCCCCAGGTTCCCGTCAATCTCCCTTCACATGGGCTACCGTTCTTCCTGTTTGAGCCCTCTGATCCTCCTTCTTGTTCTTTGGGCATTCCTTTTTCCAATGACCAAATTTCTTACACAAAGCACATTGATCCTTGCCCAGTCGGGGCAAGTCTCGTCTAGGCCCTCTTCCTCTTTCTTCCTGGATAACAGCCATTAATTTCCTTTGCCCCTGCCTATATCCTTCTTCTCTGTTACTAAATACTCTCCATGCTTCATCCAATAATATTTCTAAATTCCTACCCTCTGTAGGGCGTAATTTCTGAAGTTTACGCCTTATATCCCCTGTAGATTGACCCAAAAACAGGGAGACCAATTGTTGTACTCCTACCTCTGACCCAGGATCCAGCGGTGTGCTGCGGCACATTACATCCCTCAGTCGATCCAGGAATTCAGATGGAGACTCGGAAGGACTCTGTTTGACTGCATATAAAGCTGACCAATTTATAGTTTTGGGGATTGCCCTCTCCATTCCTTTTGTAATCCTATCCTGATACCCCTGCAATCTTTCCATATGTGCAGATCTATTAACATCCCACTTTGGGTCTTGGAGAGGGAAATATTCCTTACTGTCCCCTCCTGTGATCTTATAATGATCTTCAGCAAGGTTCCCTGCTGTTTTTAAAATCATCTGTTTCTCTGTCTCAGTCATATATTCCAATAATAGCTGTATATCCTTCCAATCAGGGTTATGCTGTTTTACAATAAATTGGAAATGCTTAGTTACACTTACCGGATCACTCCTATAATCTTTTGCAACCTTTTTCCATTCCCCTAGGTCAGCAGTAGAAAAGGGTACTTTGATATAACATCGTCCCACCATCCGGCCTCACTGCCTCTCGGAGAGGTGCTTGTAAAGCTGTTGAGGTAGTTTTCTTCCTAGTACGGGAAGATACAGGGCTGTCTGGGGGGGGGGTCGGAGTTCTATCTGAGTCTGCATCCTGTTCCTGTGGTCGAGGGGGAGGCTTAAACAAATCAATTAGCTTTGTACATCTTTGTCCAATACTACATGCTGAACAGCACCGCCTCAGTTTACCTCTAAGCTCCTTGTTGTTTTCTTGCTCAAGTGCAAGCACCATGGGGTCCTGTGGGGGTACCATTCCACAGTCCCTTTGCCACTCCGGATGGTTTCGGAGGGTGAAAAACATGTCTGCATATGAAACCTCATCCCATTTTCCTTCTCTCCTTAAAAACAGCATTAGTTGTAATAGAGTATTATAAACTATTGACCCATTAAGTGACCACTTAGCATCACCTTCTGACTTATACAACGTCCACCATTGATTGCAATATTTAATAAGGTTCTTTTTATTTTCCGTACCTCCGGTCCCAACAATATCTTTCCAGTGGGCAATTACACAACCCAGAGGACTCTTCCTCAATATTCCCCCTTGATTGTTTCCCATTTTATAACTTCTCCTTTTAAGAAGCTTCCATGCAAATCGTTTCTTACACCTCTTTATAGTCTTCTCCCAGTTTTTCTCCCACTCGTCCCGAATTTCTGGGATTAAATTTTCCTTTCCACACACCAATTTCACTATTTCAGCTACCTTTCCAACCACAAACAATCTTCTCAACTGTATACGTAGCCCGTCCCCCCTTATCCCAGGGAGTCCAAACCCGACACTCAGGGCATTCAATATCCCCTCCACAATCTATTTGCAACCTCTGTTTACACCACACACATTCCAGGACATATGAGGGCATACACTCATTTCCTGGATGTAAAAGACACCATTCAAATACCCACATTTATGCAATGCACCATACAGGGACTTTCTTATACCAACACCACAAAATGATTAAGATAATCAAACTCAAACTTACAATTACAACGCTAACATATAAATTCAAGTTCCAAATCATCAGGGAGTCACACTTTGTTCGTCTCCGGCCGTACCCCTTGTGGAGTTACAAAACTGTGGATCAGAACTCCACACACGCTCCGCAGCTGAGCTGTGTCTCTTTTACTCAAACATTCAATTCACAGTTTTAGACATTTACACATTAACAAGCATATATACACATATAAATCTCAACATAACATTTCCACATATTCACACAAAATCTTTAACATTAAATTTCCAAACATTCACATCATACAATCATCGCTCCAGTTGACAACCATTCAGCAGCTGCAAAAATGTACCAAGCGCAATTGTGAGGGGGTGCGCTTACCCTTCTCCTGCCTCTTATATACCAGTCATCGACAGGTCCGTCCTGGCTCCCGATACTGGGATGCAGCGGTCACCCCGGATTTGCTCGATCTACCCCCAAGATCGCTGGCGGCCGCTCTATCGTTCAGCAAATCCCCCCTTGTTACCATACAGGGTACCCTCCTCCCATACGGGGACTACGCTGCACGCCAGACGTCTCTGCGCGATTTACCAGCTGCCCCGGCCTGTACCTTTACAGGCTCCCTTTGTGAAACATACCGTTTGGTCCGCGGCTTCAGGAGGTCGTTTGCTCCCGCGGTGAGCGGCTGGCAGCGGAGGCCCCTCCGAGGAAAGTGCTCGGGGCGCGCCGAGGGGCGTCCGCTCCGCAGTCGGTCCCGCAGCCGAGCAGAGAGTCTCCTGGCTGGCTCGCCAAACTGACGTGCAGAAACAGACTCCACAATCAGTGAGATTGTAAAGTAGGTATGTTTATTCAGCGCTGGGCAGCACGGGGGGTAGTCCCACCAAAGTCGTGCGCGCCTGACTCGGCAGTTCGCTTCAAATTTATACAGTCAAGTGTTACATATACATGGAGTTTCGCAATACGCCTATACATAGGCATGACCTATCCCCGCTTCATATTAAAATTAGTTCCAAAAGTCACAAGGCCGGTCTTGGCTGGTTTTTGGGGTCGACTGCTGCTTCTTATCAGGGACTATCTCCTGCCCCAGCCAGCCTCAACAATGCAAACATTAAGCATCACTTCTCATCCTCTTGGGCCAACAATGCAAACATTAAGCATCACTTCTCATCCCCTTGGGCCAACAATGCGAACGTTAAGCACCACTTCTCATCCTCTTGGGCCATGTCTACCTCTATTGCAATTTCTTTAACTTCATTATAAGCTAGATAATTATTAAACAGTTCTTATCTACATCCATAGATCTACTATATCTACTAAGGTTCCTTTGGCTCCCCATTTCAATTCTGCCATCCAGAAGGACCTGGACAGGCTGGAGAAATGGGCTGACAGGAACCTCATGCAGTTCAACAAGGAGAAGTACCAATTCCTGCACCTGGGGAAGAATAACCCCATGCTAGGGGCTGACCAGCTGGAAAGCAGCTTGGCAGAAAAGGACCTGGGGGTCCTCTTGCTCAGCAAGTTGACCATGAGCCAGCAATGTGCCATTGTGGCAAAGAAGGCTAATGGCATCCTGGGTTGCATTAGGCAAAGCATTGCCAGCATGTCGAAGGAGGTGATCCTTCTCCTCTACTCATCACTGGTGAGGCCACACCCAGAGTATTGTGTCCAGTTCTGGGCTCCCCAGTACAAGAAAGCGATAGAGCTACTGGAGACAGTCCAGCGAAGGGCCACAAAGATGATTAAGGGACAAGAGCATCTCTCCTATGAGGAAAGGCTGAGAGAGCTGGGACCGTTTAGTGTAGAGACGAGAAGGCTCAGGGAGGACCTCATCCATGTGTACGAATATCTGAAGGGAGGGTGTAAAGATGATGGAGCCAGGCTCTTTTCGGTGGTGCCCATTGACAGGACAAGAGGCAATGGGCACAAATTAAAACACAGGAGGTTCCATCTGAACATCAGGAAACGCTTTTTTATTGTGAGGGTGACTGAGCGCTGGAACAGGTTGCCCAGAGAGGTTGTTGAATCACCACCCTTGGAGATATTCCAAAGTTGTCTGGACATGATCCTGGGCATCCTGCTCTAGGTGATCCAGCTTGAGCAGGTGTGTTGGACCAGATGACCTCCAGAGGTCCCTTGTTGTTACCGAAAAGCTCGGAATGAAGAACTTATCAACACCAATTTAGTGTAGATAAGCAGACACTTCTTTATTGACGGCCGGGTGCGCGGGCGAGTCCTCTCACGAACCACGCACACCTGTCTTCAAAACAATACACCTTATATTAAGACTTATCGATACATATTCATTAGATTTCCAAGAAAAGTTATACATATTCATTAGATTTTTGGGAAATCATTAGCATATGTGAATATCTTTTACGCAGGCGTAGTGAAGGTCTCTCCGAGGCGTGGTAAGTCTTGGAGGCGGGTAGCTTTTGACCAGGAGGTGTGTTTTGGTATTATAATGAAGCAAAGTTCGTCTAGAGTTCATGATTTCTTCATGAATGTTATGGCAACAGGTGCAATCCATCCTTTTTGACAGTAGCTATGCGGTTATCTCTAACGGCTCTAGCCAGGTACCTTCCAGGAGCCTTGTACCGCACATTCTATCCTTAGGGATCGGCCGCTGTGTTCCAAACAGGCCGTTGTCAGGTAACGTACTGAACGACTCTTACACCACCCCGCTGTCAATTATTTCTTTATCCTGTTCTCTAAGTTCTAAATGTTCCTACTAGATGATTTTAGCCAATTTCTCTGGCCTTGGTACGGGGCTATACAGGGGATTTCACAGCAGACACTAGTTGGTGGTTAAATATATAAAATACATCATACATATGATTTTGCTAAAATATTAAAACTAAGTATAATTAATTCTAACAAATCAGTGACAAATCAGTAACATTTCCCCCCTTTGAAAGTGTTGAAAATTATTTCAATACTTTCACATCATCTACCTAACATTTATCTACTATTATTCTGAGAGTCAATATTTGTTTCGGCATATACTGGTGGTGGACTGCATTCTGGTGGAACAATTGGAACCTCTCTTATGATTATGCGATTTACTACAATTCTATTGATAAATTGTTTCTTTAGACAAGCATATAGTAGCATGATCATCAAAAAGACAATTAGTAACAGAAACAAAGTTTTGATTATAGACCATAACTAAGAGCTCAGATTCTATCCCAATTTACTAAAAATTTTTCTTAACTAATCTTTTGACATATCTTCTCAAATAGTTTCAGTTAATTTGAGATAATTTTTGAATCTTCTATACAAGCAGCCATACTTTAAGGGTACAGCTAAAAGAGGAATTCTTTCGATTGCTGGGTCTTTAGTACTACAATAATAAATTTTTTCACATCTCCACCAAGATACTAAATTTTCTTTTTTTTCATAATGAACTGCCTCTGTCGTCTACTGATGGCCAGGTTGTATTTAGTCACTGGCCTTTGTTTGTAATAGGTGGTTTTGTTTCTATGTTCCAGGGTAGTTAAATTTATAGTTAAAATTCTTTAAGGAACAGATTCTCTCACTGTTCTTGGTATCGGCAAATAAGCAGTAATTTGGGTAACATTTTGCAAGCTGGCAAATCTCTTAATTAATCCTAACATCAAATTTTCTTTGGACATTTTTTTCAGGAATGCCAATCAATTGTTCTGTTTCTACTTGTCTTTTGTTTCTAATCATCAAATCAGTCCGGGTTTCCACCATCATTATCTGCCGAACTAATATAAAAAGAACAAGCACAAACAGATATGAAAAATTAGACATGTTTCAGAGTCAGTTTTAAAGTCTTTGGATCCCGGCTAATAATCTTCCATGGAGTAGGTGTCTTCTTCACTTGAATGTAGTGTATCCAAGCATCCGATTCTGCAATTTTAATAGCCGTGAAGGTGGTTAACAGTATCTGGAAGGGTCCTTTCCAACGTTCCTGCAGGGGTTCGGAAGTCCACGTTTTCACATAGACATAGTCTCCTGGTTGTAAGTCATGTACTGGAACTTCCAGGGATAATGGTCTATTTCACAACACTGCTCTCCGAATTACAGTCAAAGTTTTTCCTAAGGAAAGCAAATAGTTATACACATCTTGTTTTCCTTTTACCTGCATGTTCGGGTTTCGTTCTGGAGATTCATAAGGTTTCCCATACAATAATTTATAAGGACTGACTGAGGTTCCACTCTTTGGCTGTATTCTGATTCATAATAATGTCAATGGAAGTGTTTGAGGCCATTTTAAATTAGTCTCTTGACAAATTTTGCTTATTTGCCTTTTTAAGGTTTGATTCATTCTTTCTACTTTCCCACTGGATTGTGGCCTCCATGGGGTATGTAAATCCCATGTGATACCCAGAATTTTGCTAACATTTTGGACTACTTCTGCAACAAAGTGTGGACCCCTGTCAGAAGAAATTCTAATAGTAACTCCAAACTTTGGAATTATTTCTCGTAGTAACCCTTTTACTACTTCTTTTGCTTGTGTGGAACGACAGGGAAAAGCTTCTGGCCATCCTGTAAAAGTATCAACCCTCACCAGGATGTAGCGATACCCATTCTGCCTAGGTAGTTCTGAAAAATCTACTTGCCAATAATCTCCAGGCTCTGTACCAGATTTTATTCGACCCATTTGAACCTTTTTCCTGATTATTGGATTATTTTTCAAACATACTTTACATTTCGCAGTTATTATTTTAGTTATTTCTAACATTCTGAGCGATACCACTTGTTTTTGTAAGGAAGTTACTAAGGCCTCTGCTCTCCAGTGACACTCCTGATGCTTTGTTTGAATTATTTCTTTCATCAAAAGGGTGGAACTACTACCTGTCCTTTAGGTGTTACCCACCATCCGGCTAAGTTTTTCTTAACATTTAATAATTGACCTAACTTATTATCCTCCTCTGAGTATTTTGGTTCTTCCCTAGGGAGAGTTACTGTTTTGGAGGGAATTAATGCCATTTGCAATGCTTGTTCCTTTGCTACCTTTCTTGCCGTTCGGTCGGCTAAACTATTTCCAGCAATTTCCTTTGTGTTTCCAATTTGATGTGCTTTACAGTGCATGATTGCTACCTGATCTGGTTTCTGAACCGCTTGTAATAATTGTAAAATTTCATCTTGGTGTTTAATATTTGATCTCTGGGAGGACAATAATCCTCTTTCTTTCCACAATGCTGCATGGACATGTACCACTCCAAAAGCATACTTTGAATCTGTCCAAATATTTACTTTCTTTTTCTCGCTTAGTTCTAAAGCTCGAATCAAAGCAATAAGTTCCGCTTTCTGAGCTGAGGTGGTACTTGGCAATGCTTTTGCTTCTATAACTGTGGTGTCTGTTGTTACCGCATATCCAGCGTATCGAACTCTACAGCAGCTCTACAAAGCTGCTATCATCTGTATACAGTTCCCAGTCCAGTCGCTCCAATGGTACATCCTTCAAATCTTCACGACTGGAATAAACATACTCAATAGCAGCCAGGCAATCATGTTCCAATTGTCTTTTTTTCTGTATGGAACTTAAAAATACAGCTGGATTTGTCAGGTTAGATGCTTTTAAAATTACATCATCTTGTTAAGTTAATATTACTTGGTACTTCATCATTCTGTTCGGAGATAGCCAGTGTCCCCCCTTTTGTTCTAGAACAGTTTTCACCATGTGTGGGACATAGACTGTTATTGTTTTTCTTAAAGTCAATTTCCGAGCTTCTTGTATGATCATCACTGTTGCAGCCACTGCTCTAAGACAATTTGGCCACCCTTTACTCACAGTGTCCAGTTGTTTGGAGAAGTAGCCAACTGGTCGTTTCCAGCTCCCCATCTTCTGGGTTAACACACCAAGTGCCAGGTGTTGTCTTTCATGAACAAACAGCTGAAAATCTTTAGTTAAATCAGGGAGGCCTAAAGCAGGTGCTGACATTAAAGCACATTTTAACACTGTAAAGGCCCTTTGCTGTTTTGGACCCCACACAAACGAAGAGTTCTTTTGGGCCTCATATAACGGTTTAGCTATTAGACCGTAGTCCATGATCCAAAGACGACACCACCCTGCCATTCCCAAGAATGCTCTAAGTTCATGGATATTTTTCGGCTCAGGTATACTACAGATGGTTTCTTTGTGATCTTTTCGCAATTGTCTCTGCCCTTTTGAAATTTCAAAGCCCAGATATATCACAGTCTGACATGCTATTTGGGCTTTCTTCCTGGATACCTTGTACCCATTTAGTCCCAGAAAATTCAAGACATCAATGGTTACCTGTATGCAGGTAGATCTTTCTTCTGTAGCAATCAATATGTCATCCACATATTGTAGAAGTAAATGTTCAGGCCTTGGTTTGTCCTGTTTCCAGATTTCAAGCTCTTTTGCCAGCTGGTTTCCAAAAATTGTCGGGCTATTTTTAAATCCTTGGGGTAGTCTTGTCCATGTCAGCTGCATCTTTCGCCCAGTTTGTGGATTTTCCCATTCAAAAGCAAACAACTTTCTGCTTTCCTTCTCCAAGGGTATGCAAAAGAAAGCATCTTTTAAATCAAGCACTGTAAACCACTGATGAGTCTCTTTTAACGCTGTTAACAATGTATAAGGATTTGCAACCACAGGATATATGTCTTTGGCTATTTGATTTACTGCTCTCAAATCTTGCACTAACCTGTATTCTCCCGAGGGTTTTCTTACTGGTAAAATAGGAGTATTATATTCAGATTCACATTTCTCCAAAATTCTATACTTCAAAAATTTGTCAATCAATTTCTTTAACTCCTGCCTGACCTCTGGTTTAATTGGGTATTGTTTAATTTTTACTGTTCCTGCATCTTCTTTTAGATCTATTTTTACAGGTACTGCTAATTTTGATTTACCAGGAATATCTGTTTCCCACACTGTAGGGATCACTGCAAAATCCACCTCTGGTGGAATTTCTTGCTCCTCCACTTTTTCTTGTATCATTAGGATTTCTCCTGTTTTTGACTCAGGTATCTTCAAAAAGAGTTCTCCTTCCTCAAAAACAATTTCTGCATTTAATTTAGATAACAAATCCCTTCCTAACAAGGGTATTGGGCATTCTGGTACATACAAAAATTCATGTGTAATTATTTTATTTCCAAATTTCAAATCCAGAGGTTGCAGGAATGGTCTGTTTTCTTCTTTCCCTGTTGCTTCTACTATGTTTGCCGTTTTTGTTCCAATTTTTCCTTTACAAGTATTTAATACCAAAAATGTCGCTCCTGTATCTATTAAAAATTTGACTTCTTTTTCTCCCAGCTTAATTATAACCAGAGGCTCAGCTGGGTTCCCCTCCGGTCCTCTTCATTCATCCAAACCCATCATTCTGGCTACTTCTTTCTGAATATTTTCTCCTGAACATTGCATGTTTTTAGGACAATCTTTTCTCCAATGTCCTTCCTCCTGACACAAAGCACACTGATTCACTCCTAAGGGGGTATTAAAATTCCGATTGCTAAAATTCATAAATCCTCTTCGTCCACTGCCACCTCGTCCTCTTCCTCTACCTCGTCCTCTGTCTGTTGTTCCTGTCATTACGGCCAGTAATCTATTTTCTCTGATTTTCCTTTCCTCTTTTTCCCTGTTATTATATACTTTCCATGCTGCCTCTAACATTTTATTCAAGCTCCTTAAATCCTCTCCCTCCAGCTTCTGAAGTTTCTTTCTTATGTCTGGTGCTGACTGTCCCATAAAAATCAAAGCCAACTGTATCTGAGCCACCTCTGTTTCTACTCTTAAATCAGTATATTTTCTGGCAGCTTCTTTCAATCTTTCCAGAAACGCTGAGGGAGATTCATTCTTATCTTGCCTCACCTCATATAATTTAGACCAATTCAAAGATAGCATGTTTAACTCCATATAAAATCTATTTCTGATACCGACTCAGCCTTTCTCTATGTTCCACGTTATTTGGATCCCACTGCGGATCCCCAGACAGAAAATTCTGCTCTAATGTTTCACCTATTGTCCTACTCAATACTGCCACTTCTGCCTGTGCTTTGCCAGTTTTTAGTACCATCTGCTTTTCTGTATCATCCAACAAATTATCCAAGATCACCTGTAAATCACTCCAGTCTGGATTCTGCATTCTAATTATAGTATCCACTACTCTGCCAACTCTCTCAAGATCTTCTCTATATATTCCAGCTGCCTGCTTCCAAGCCATCAAGTCCACAACCAAAAAGGGCACTTTTACATATACTGGTCCATTGTTACCAACTCCCTGCCTCAAGGGAGCTATTGTTTGTGCCTGCTGTCGGGTCCTTCGGGAAATGGGGGTGTGAATCACAACTTCAGACGGTCCTTCCCCTGCATCCTCTATTCCACTGCTTTCTGGTTCTTCCATCTGTTCCCTATGCTCTCGCCCCCAATCCCTTCCTCTCCTGGGAGGGGATATATCCAACTCTGGCCCTTCATCCTCTTTAGGGGCAATATCACATGCCAGACAACATTTCTTCTTTTTTTTATTGTCAGAAGTTATAGCCATCATCATATTGTCTCTACTAACTAGCTTACACTCATTCTGCCAATCTCGTCTCTGCCTTAAGTAAAAGAATAAATCCACATAAGGTACTTCACTCCATTTCCCTTCTCTTCTACAAAACAACATTAACTGCAGAATGGTATTATAATTCAGTGTCCCGTTCATGGGCCACCTTTCCTGATCCTCCAATGTATACAGAGGCCACCAATGATTACAATATTCAATCATTTGATTTTTACGTAAATCATCATGCAATTCACCCCAATGTGCCAACAAACATCCCAACGGAGATGTCTTCGGTATCTTTCCATCAGTGGACAAATTTCCCATACTCTTACTCTTAAATAATTTGGCGAATGCCATTATGTTTATACCCAATACCAAATATCTATTAAATATATATCAAACACCAGATATTAAATAAATACAAATAACAGTTGTTGCCAGGTAATGGAGTCCACCTACTTGCCTAGGGCACGGACAAAGCCGACTTCTCTAAGCAAGAGTCATAACCAATATCCCCTGGCAAGATTATTAACCAGCAAATGTATTCACACTTTATAACTTCCAACCTTAGTAAGAGACACTACAATTGTTGCCAAAACTCAATTCATGCTCAGTTGCACATCCCACACTTACAACACTCACGATACTTCCCAGTACACAATCTATCTCAAAATTTTTTTCTTTTTTTCTTTTTTTTTTTGTTTTCTTTTTTTTTCCTTTTTTTTTTTTCTTCTTCTTCTAGAATTTGGGACTCAAACCCAAAATTTCCAAAATGCTTTTGAAGCCGGGACTCTAACCCGGAATCCTCAAAAGTTGTGGGACTCTAACCCACTCCCAAATTGTCCAACCCAGCAATAGCTTTCGCTTATGTCTTACGGGCAGACGCCTAGGCTTCCACTTCCTTCAGGATCCTTTTGTCCAACCTTGCGCAGCTTTCGCCGCGTCTGACAGGCAGACGATACCGGTGGGACTCTAACCCACTCAGGGGACTCCAACCCCAAACAATACCAGTGGGACTCTAACCCACTATCCTTAATATTTAAAAGAAGTGTCTTACCAAAATCCAGGGGACGTCGCAAAGAGCCTTATGGATCGGGGATCGATGGGTATCCCCAAGAAATCCTCGGTGCCGGCAGGAACCGATCGGTCCCCGACTCCTCCGGTCTCTCTCAGCGAGGTCCCATCTGGGTCGCCAAAAACTGTTACCGAAAAGCTCGGAATGAAGAACTTATCAACACCAATTTAGTGTAGATAAGCAGACACTTCTTTATTGACGGCCGGGTGCGCGGGCGAGTCCTCTCACGAACCACGCACACCTGTCTTCAAAACAATACACCTTATATTAAGACTTATCGATACATATTCATTAGATTTCCAAGAAAAGTTATACATATTCATTAGATTTTTGGGAAATCATTAGCATACGTGAATATCTTTTACGCAGGCGTAGTGAAGGTCTCTCCGAGGCGTGGTAAGTCTTGGAGGCGGGTAGCTTTTGACCAGGAGGTGTGTTTTGGTATTATAATGAAGCAAAGTTCGTCTAGAGTTCATGATTTCTTCATCGATGTTATGGCAACAGGTGCAATCCATCCTTTTTGACAGTAGCTATGTGGTTATCTCTAACGGCTCTAGCCAGGTACCTTCCAGGAGCCTTGTACCGCACATTCTATCCTTAGGGATCGGCCGCTGTGTTCCAAACAGGCCGTTGTCAGGTAACGTACTGAACGACTCTTACACCACCCCGCTGTCAATTATTTCTTTATCCTGTTCTCTAAGTTCTAAATGTTCCTACTAGATGATTTTAGCCAATTTCTCTGGCCTTGGTACGGGGCTATACAGGGGATTTCACAGCAGACACTAGTTGGTGGTTAAATATATAAAATACATCATACATATGATTTTGCTAAAATATTAAAACTAAGTATGATTAATTCTAACAAATCAGTGACAAATCAGTAACATTGTGACCTCAATGATTCTGCAATTCTGTGCTATCTTTAAAAGTATTCAAGTGATTGAAGAATGAAAAAGATTTATTTTGCATAGTTTTTTCTTTATTACGTGTTCAAAAGATGTTATAAATATGGCATCTGGGTAGAAAGAGACAAAAGTGTAACAGCACTTCTTTCACATGGTGAGTTGACCCTGGCCAGCAAATAAGCACCCATCAGCTGCTTGCTCACTTCAGATGCTAGGAACCCTGCTTTCATGCAGGATCAGATGGACCTTGGATGGATTTTCCCAAGGCATACTGTACAGATTCTGTCTGTAGGCAGGTTCCCAGCATCTGAATGGACATAAGATTTACTTGCTATCTGTATTCCTCTTTTTATTCTATCTTATTAAAACAGCTATTTTATTAATCCATTTGTTGTCAGGCCTTTCTTATTGAGATGCAGGAAGAACCCTGCACCGTCTCTCTCAGCCCTGCACCCCTGCAGTGCAGAACAGTTCTCAACCCGGGCAACCTTGTCCTGCCACAATGCAGTAGCCCAGATGGGTTTACCACTGTGCTGCCAGTTGGTCTGCATCCATTGCAGTAGCCATCCCCACAGGGCATTTGCCACCATCCAGGAGTCAGTATAGAGATAGAATACTGGCCACTTTTCTCATTCAGCAATCTCTAGGGTCAGCTGGATGGCTTTCACTTCTGCAAACTGACTTGACTCACCTTCTCCTTTTGAGGTTTCCCACAATGTGACAGGATCCATCGGTTAACACGGCATATTGCTTCTCATTTTCTGGTAATTCATTGTATAGTGGGGACTCAGGATGAGTCGCCTCCGTGGGTGATGCTCCAAAATCTCTGCCTTCTGGCCAGTCCATGATCACTTCCATGATTACTGGGCTGTTGTGGTTCTCCATTTGAGCCTGTTGCATGATCAACACTACCCACTTACTCCATGTAGCGTCAGTTGTGTAATGTGTAGAGGGGGTGTTTACTTTGAACAGACAGTGCAACACAGGCAATCGAGGTCCCAAGAGGAGCTGTGCTTCTGGACGAACTATTTCTGAAGTGGCTCAAAACCCCTCTTATGCTGCTAGTATCTCCTTTTCAGCTGAGGTGTAGCAGACCTCAGATCCTCTATAACCCCAGCTCCAAAACCCCAGAGGCTGACCTCGGGTCTCTTCGGGTGTTTTCTGCCACAGGCTCCAGTTGAGATCATGCTCACCACAGGCTGTGGTGTAGAGCATGTTTCTCACATCTGGTCCTGTCTGCACAGACCAAGGGCTACTGCATTCTCCAGAAACCCAGAATGTCTAGGAAAGCTTGTGTTTCTTTTTTGTTAGGTGGTAGGGACATGGCTGTTATCTTATTGATCTTATCCATAGGGATGTGAGGATGCCCATCTTGCCATTTTATTCCCAAGAACTGGATCTCTTGTGCAGGTCCTTTGACCTTGCTTTGTTTTATGGCAAAACCAGCTTTCTGAAGCATCTGGATTATTCTTCTTCCTTTCTCAAGCACTTCCTCCTCTGTGTTGCCATACATGATGATGTTGTTAATGTACTGCAGATGTTCAGGGGCATCACCCTGTTCCAGTGCAGTCTGTATCAGTCCATGACAAATGGTAGGGCTGTGCATCCACCCCAGAGCAGTCAATTCCAGGTGTATTGGGCACTCCTCCAAGTGAAAGCAAATGGTGGCCTGCACTCTGCTGCCAAAAGGATTGCGAAGAATGCATTAGCAATATGACTTGTAGCATACCACTTGGCTGTCTTTGACTCCAGTTTATATTGGAGTCCAGTTCATGTCCGGTTACATTCAATGGCAGCCTGACTTCTTTCAGGCCATGATAGTCCACTGATAGCCTCTACTCTCCGTCACTTTTGCACTGGCCGTATGGAACTATTAAAAGGTAAGTGAGTCTTGATGATCACTCCTTGGCTCTCCAGTCGATGAATCAGCTTATGGATGGGAACCAGGGAGTCTCGATTGGTGTGATATTGTCGCCGGTGCACTGTCATGGCAACAATCGGCACCTGCTGTTCTTTGACACATAGCAACCCCACAACAGAGGGATCCTCCAAGAGGCCGGGAAAGGTAGGTAGCTGTTTAATCTTCTACGCATCCACGGTGGCTACACCAAAGTCCCACCGGTACCCTTTTTGGTCCTTGAAGTATCCTCTCCTGAGGTAGTCTATGCCAAGGATGCACTGAGCCTCCAGGTCAGTCACAATAGGATGCTTTTGCCACTCGTTCCCTGTTAGGCTCACCTCAGCCTCCAATACAGACAACAGTTGGGACCCCCCCATCACTCCAGAAATCCAGATGGATTCCATCCCCTTATACCCTGATAGCATTAGGGTACACTGTGCACAGGTGTCCACCAGACCTTTATACTCCCGTGGATCCAATGTGCCAGGCCATCAAATCCATACAGTCCAGTACACCTGGTTGTCCTTTTCCTCCACCTGGCTGGAGACAGGGCCCCTCTCTTCCTGGTCGGATCATTCATTATCTGACTCCTGTAATTACAAACCAGAAGTCCCTTCATCAGGATCAGAAGTAGGATCAGCCCTTCTACTCTGTCTGGGAATTGCTCAAGAGCAGCCATTGCAGTAATCTTCCTGGATGGACCCTTTTTGGCTACTGTTTTTCCTCACAATTCACATAAGCAAGCTTCTAGGTTGGAGGTAGGTGCACTATCCCACTTCCTCATGTCCTCCCCTGGTCACACAGATAGAACCACAGGGTGGCACGTAGCATGCACCCATGGTTCTCTTTCCCTTGAGCAGAGAAAGGCTGACTCCATAGGGCACTCTTGATACCTGAGATGCCAGCCTGTAGGGGCGAGGGGAAGACATATTCTCTTTGAATTGCTGGACCTGTTGGGAGAGTTTCTCCACAATCGAGATGCAGGCCCGTAGGGTTGGAGAGGAAGAGAGATTGTCTTTGAAATGCCGGAGCTGGCAGGACAGTCTTTCCACAGTTGGTGCCTCAATATCTGTCCAGTCCATTATCACCAGGGTGCTGGTGTACGATGTCAGTGCGTTCCATACAAACTTCTCCCACATGGACTTCATCCAGGTCTTTGGAGGCCTGGTTGTTATCCAAGTTGCTGTAGATCACCTCTACCACCACTAATTCCCTCAGATACTGGACACCTTCCTCAACGGTGATCCACTTGCCTCGGTAGTTTACAAGATCTTCCTTGAGGGGATATCTTGCCTTCACGCTCAACAGGAGCCACCTCCAGAGGCTGCAGATTGTTGCCCCTCTTCCAATCCCTTTGTCAGTTCCCTGGGCCCCAGCTAGGTATTCCAGCTGCTGGGCTTCCTTACCGTCTAATTCCTGACTATTGGCCCCAATATCCCAGCATCAGAGCAACCAGGTGATAATACATTCGCCTGGATAATGGCTGTAATCTTTCCACATATCTCGTAACTCGCTCAGGTACAGGGACTGGGTGGTTTCCACCTTGTTTATGATTTCTGTCTCTTCTCTCTCCTGTTCTTGTGGCTGCTCTGCTGCAGAAGAGGTTGCCTCTTCCGATTCTTCCTCCTGCTCCCTCTCAGGAGGAGCTTCTTCCTTACTGACCAAGCTGACTTCTGTTTTCATTATTTCTTTTTAACTATAGCAACAATTGTTATAGTCAAGGGTTGAGTCTCTGGCTTAGCCAAAGTGTCCATTTGTATGTCCTCAGATCCAGAGACCCTCTCTCCCCCTTGAGAGTGCTGAGCAGAGGCTTGGTAGGCATAGGCCAAGCCCCAACACAGTGCAAGAAGTTGTGCCTCTTTAGTATAGGCAAAGCATCCTTCCTTCAAGTGGTCTGCCACTTCAACAGGATTCTGTGCATGTTTGGGTGTAAAGTCCCAGACCATCGGAGGTGAAAACCACTCTACGTACCTGCCCAAATTTTCCCACACACCTTGCCACCCATGACTCAACTGCCTCAGGGCACATCCCTGCATGGCATTTCCAAATGGTTGGTTACCCTTAGGAAAAGCCACAATCAGATTCACAGCACACACCAATATGAACATTCTGCTTATGCAGGGATGTTCAAGAAACTGAAGGGCCATTGTAATAAGGCAGAAAACATCTACCCTGGAGGAGAAGAAAGGGAGAGGTGCCAGTCTTCATTTCCCCTGCAAAGTGTCTCCAGGAGGAGAAGAGGAGAAAGGTGTAATTGTTAATTGTCTCCATGAAATGGTTCCCAGAATACTGGAATGGCAGCAATGCAGGGCCCAAATACCAGATAGGCTCAAGACCAGTGCTTTTATTAGAGCTCTCCCAGGCAAACCAAAACCAAACTGATAAACAGAGCAGAGTGAGAAACAGAGAAGGCCTTGATGCTGTGCAATCACTGTTCAGCAATAGCTAAAACATTGGTGTGCTATCAACACTATTTTAGTCACAAATCTAAAACACGGCACCATACAGGCTGCTATGAAGAAAATTAACTCCATCCCATTCGTTAAGAATAAAAAGCAGTTATCTAACACTTCTGTACACAATGTGAAATTTTCCTTACTGCAGAGGACTTGCTGCAGGAATTCTTTTCCCATTAAACTGCAATTAAGCCCTTAAGTCACTTTTAAGCACCATATTAAATGAAGCCCAGGCTATATATATAGCACTGGCAGATTTTAAATGCTGAAATCTAGGACAATCCTGGTAAGATGAATCATACACATATGGTTTTGCACATGTGCATTAAATCCAGTATGTTAGAATCGGTGTACTTTTACAGCAGAGTTACTCTGGTCATGTGGAATGAATGCAACACAGCTGGAGCTGGACCTACTATTCATGTACAGTTTAGCTAGATGTACTTGGTATCCACCTTTCTACACATTCAGCAACCTGGGCTATCAAGCATCTGAAAACTGTCCAGGCACCACAAAAACATGGGGAAAGACATGTCCCATATGCTTTTGTATAGAATGTAGAATCTGGCCTCATAATACAGGACATTGTCTATACAAAATATCTGTTCGCCCTATCTGTACTAGAACGAAATCCATTCAAGGTTCAAGTGATGCCAAAAAAATTACACCATCCTTTGTGCTGAAGTGATACTCCAGCTGAATTTCAGTATACCTGTTTGTCAAAGAGGTATTCTGAACAGCCCACTCTTTTGTCCGGATTCTCTTTTTTTCCTCAGATCAGATTACGCACACTAATCTGTAAGGCCACAGAGACAAAACTCATACCTTTTTAAATTACAGAACTAAAGAAATGCTACATTTTAAGAAAATCAAATGAGGATGGTTAAAAGTGGAGATCTTTATATTTACATCGCAGATTACTGCATTGTGTGAACTGCAATGCAAGTTTAGCTTAAAATCTACAATTTCCATTGGAGTTCATTTTTACTTAACAAAAAAGTATTTGAAATTTCAGCATTTAAATCCCAAAGTGCATAAAAGAAATACGTTTACATTAAATAGCATGTGAAAAATGATCATATAGCTTTCCTTCTAACTTCAGAATAGATCCCAAATGTTTTTATTCCTAAATAGATAGTAATTAGATTACTTTTTAAAACATCACCCTCATCTCCTGTATCTTGCATCTCAAGACAAATGGCAAGAAAGAGACTTTCTTTATTTCAAAGAAACCACAACAATGAAATACCGGATGAAAGGAACTGAACCTCTTAAATCAGAGTGCTCTGCTGAAACTTAGTGCTTCTTCTCAAAGTTACGTTTTTGTTTGGGATTTTTTTTTTAAGCTTCATATTTGCTGCATGTTTTGATATGGGAAGATAACATTTTGAACATCTCCTGCTTGAAGCCTTTTCTAGGTTTAATATCCAAATTCTTAAAACATCTTACCTATCAGCTTGCTGCTTTCTCTTGGAACTTTTTAATTAAATTGCTAAATTTTATTTGTATTGAACACAGATTTATAATAGAGTATTTCATACTTACTTATATTTAGTTAAAAAAAGAGAAGTTCTTAGACAGAGACCCTAACCTACAAATGCTTCGTTCATAATGGAAGTTATATTAAATATTTAAAAGAACAGCATGGGTTCCCAGTAGATGGGCTTACACTGACTGATAGTCTCTAGAAGGACATTATATCAGCTTCATTACCTGGAAGTAATTTTGTCAGCATTTCCATTACAATTTGGTGTTTTCAAGGGTATAGGAAATAAGCAATAAATATTTACTTGTATTACAATTTGATGTAAAACCTCAATATACATTGAAAAAAAAAATAAATTCATACAATCATAGAATGGTTTGAGTTGGAAGAGACCTTTAAAGATCTGTATTGGGTCTGGCTGAGATGGAGTTAATTCTCCCCATAGCAGCCCTCGTAGCGCTGTGCTCTGCATCAGTAGCTAGAAAGGTGTTGATAACACACCAGTGTTTTGGCTGCTGCTGAGCAGCGCTGGCACAGCATCAAGGCTGTCTCTCCAGCATTTCCCCCCCCTCACCGGCAGGCTGGGGGTGGGCAAGATCTTGGGAGGGGACATAGCCAGGACAGCTGACCCAAACTGACCAAAGTGATATTCCATACCATATGACATCAGCTCAGATATAAAAGCTAAGTAAAGGGAGGAAGAAGTGGGGGGCATTCGTTATTTACGTTTGTCTTCTGGAGCAACCACTACGCATACTGAAGCCCTGCTTCCCAGGAAGAGGCCAGACATCGCCTGCCGATGGGAAGTAGAGAATAAAATCTTTTGTTTTTCTTTGCTTTCACGCACGACCTTTGCTTTCACTTTATTAAACTGTCCTTATCTTGACCCACGAGCCTTTTGTTATATTTTTCTCTCCCCTGTCCAGTTAAGGAGGGGGAGTGTAGAGCAGCTTGGGTGGGCACCTGGCACGCAGCCAGGGTCAACCCACCACAGTCCTTTTTGGTGCCCAACGTGGGGCCCAACAACAGCAGTTTTGCATTAAGTGTGCTATAGCTATAGTAGTTATTAAGTGGCAAGCTCCTGTGCAGGTCACGGAGTTTGTTGGCTGCTTTGCTTATCTCTATTTTGCTGAGCTTGGGAACATGGTAATGCAAACAATGGCTATGTGCTTTGTCCTGGCACTAATGGCCTCGCTGTGCTGGGGGAGCTATCGTGGAGGAGATGAGGGAATACATCTCCCTCTCCCTACCTGGCACTGATGTGAATGGTTTTATTATGCAGGTTCCCGAGGTCCTTGTTCACCCTTATGTGAGCTGTTCAATACTAATAATTAATACTGGTGGTATATTATGGGTTTTGTGGAATCTGGTCTCGTCCTGGTGTAAGAGAAGACAACTTTTGGGTGAGGCAATACTGAAATGTGCCCTCAAGTGACCGGTCCCTGGGTGGCAGGGTGTACGGAAGGATTTGGGCAGATTCCTAGGACGGTTATCACATCCCATAACCCGGGACTTTATACCCGAACAGGCAAGCAACCCTGGCAAACTGACGCGCCACCTGATAGAGGGGTGCCTTGCCTACCCCAATTGTCCTCGGTTCAGCTGGGATAGAGTTAATTTTTACAGGAACCTGGGAGGTGGGGGGGGCATAGCCGGGGCAGCTGACCTGAACTAGCCAAGGAGCTATTCCATACCATGTGACATCATGCTCAGTATATAAATGGGGAGCGGGCCAGGGGGAGGGGGCTCTCGACTTTCGGTGGGGGAAGTGGCGGAGCGTCGGGTTCCGGGTGGTGAGCAGTTGCGCTGTGCATCACTCTTTTTGTATACTCTTTCATTAGTACCGTTGTTGTTGTTGTAACCTTTTTTTTTGTGTTGTCCCAGTAAAGTGCCCTTATCTCAACCCTTGAGGTTCCAGGTTTTTTTTTCTTTTCTCCTTTTTGATTCTCCCCCCTATCCCACCGGAGGGGGGCGGGAGGAGTGAGCGAGCGGCTGCGTGGTCCTTTGTTACCGGCTGGGCTGAAACCATGACACCAATGAAAACCAGCAGCTTCTCACACTGTACTGGGGCCTGGCCTGTGGCTATCGAGCCACAGTTCAGTACTCTCAGAGGACTGTGGTTGATGCAGGGACCCAGACTGCATCTGAGGACACCATGCTCAAGATAGGGACCCAAACAACAACAACTACAGTAGTTGCCCCAGTAGTGAAAAAGAAACAGTGGACAAGGAGGTCAACGGGTCCATACCATCGATTAGTGAGGGAAGAAGAAGAAGAGGAAAGGTTTGATCAAGAAGCCGGTCCTTCGACCAAGAAATTGGAGGAAGAAGTGAGAGAACTTAGACAGGAAGCAGAAACTACCCGGTCCCTGACCTCCTCAGAACTTCGAGACATGCGGAAAGATTACAGCCACCAGCCAGGTGAGCAGATTGCTGCCTGGCTGCTCCGATGCTGGGATAACGGGGCTGACAGCAACTGGAAGGCAAGGAAGCCCAACAGCTGGGAGCCCTTGCTAGAAACTGGGGAACTGAGAGAGGAATTGGAAAAGAGGCAGCAATTTGCAGTCTCTGGAGCCGGCTCCTCTCAAGTGTGAGGGCAAGATATCCATTCAAGGAAGATCTTGTGAATTCCTCAGAAAAGTGGACTACCGCAGATGAAGGCATCCAGTACCTGAGAGAGTTACCAGTGCTGGACGTCATCTACAGTGATGATGGGGAGGTCTCCAAAGATCCAGAGGATGTCCTGTGCACACGGGCCATGTGGAGAAAGGTGATTCAAGGTGCCCCAGCGTCGTATTCTAACCTCTTGGCAGCAATGTATTGCCCAGATATGGAAACACCAACTGTGGAGAGAATGTCGTCTTGGCTCCAAAACTTTGAGGAAAATCTCTGTGTCTCCTCATCCCTACAGGACAGTGCCTTGGCTGTTAGGGATGCTCCAAGAAATCAGTCCTCTCCTGCCCCGGCCAGAGGGAAAGGGAGCCCCAGGCATATGCTGCGTGGTGCACTCTGGTTCTTTCTGCGTGACCAAGGGGAGGACATGAGGAAGTGGGATGGTGAACCCACCTTCAAGCTGGAAGCCCGTGATACGTGAACTGAGAGGGAAGACAGCTGTTAAGAAGGAGTCACCCAAGAAGGCTGTCAGCGTAGTTGCTGTGGAGACCCAAGAAGGCAATCAGCGATCTCCCAGGCATAGAAGAACTGAAATCTCCTCCCTTGATTCTGGTGAGGGGACTTCTGGTCTGGCACTGCAAGGGTCACACAGTGAATCCTCTGACGAGGAACAGCAACAGAGGGTCCCTGCCTTCGGCCAGGAGGAGGAAAGGGATGACCGGATATACTGGACTGTGTGGATTCGATGGCCTGGCACATCAGACCCACAGAAGTATAAGGCTTTGGTAGACACTGGTGCACAGTGTACGCCGGTGCCATCAGGGTGTCCCGATCCAGTGTCGGGGAAGGTTTCGATATGATCCCAAGAGCGAAATGAAGACACAAACGAAGTCAAATGCCGTATACCCAAAAGAGCTTTTATTATCCAAAGTATCAAAAGTAGAAAATAGTAGCGATAGGATAGAATGGAAGAAAAGGCAGAAATTAAGCAAGCAGTCAGGATAGAGTTGCAAGGATAGTCACCACCATGGATCCAGCGGCGTCCCGTTGGTTGTCAGTCTTGAATTCTTCGGTGGTGGGTGCACACCATGGCTTGTCTCCACGTTTTTTTGTAGGGCATATTTCGATGATGCATGCACATACGTACTGTTCACATGCTGCAGGTTTCGTCTATCACACGACCTTCGCGTGATCAACACCAGAAACCAGTATCTTATCTCAAAGACTACAGTTTCTGTGAGAATGGTAGTCTCCACGTTCTTGCATGCTTGTCGGCTTCAGCCCATTTCCTCTCCTGGATGCCTCAGTGGCCTAGTAATCGTCCTTATGGATGGAGGAATGTCCTGCTTAGACAGGCTATCCCAGAGACAAAAGGCTCGAGATAAGCAGTTCACAGTTCTTGAGATGAATGGCTTGAGATGACAGTCCAGTCTCTCACACCTAACAATCTTTGAGACAAACAGCTCAAGGTAACAATTCAGTCTCTCACACAGGGTACAGGGGCACAGAACCCATCTGGATCTCTGGAGTGAAAGGGGGATGTATTGGAGGCTGAGGTGAGCTTAACAGGGGACAAGTGGGAAAAGCACCCCTTTGTGACCGGCCCAGAGGCCCCTTGTATCCTTGGCATAGACTAGGTTATTGCGGCCAGCATGAAGTGACACCGCCACTGAGTGCTGCTGTACCAGACATGCTAGAGCTCCAATATGAACTGGCATCAAAGGCAGCCAAGTGGTATGCGACAATTGACATTGCCAATGCGTTTTTCTCCATTCCTTTGGCAGCAGAGTGCAGGCCACTGTTTGCTTTCACGTGGAGAGGTGTCCAATACACCTGGAATCGACTGCCCCAGGGGCGGAAGCACAGCCCTACCATTTGTCACGGACTGATCCAAACTGCACTGGAACAGGGTGATGCCCCTGAACATCTACAATACATAGATGACATCATTGTGTGGGGCAACAAGGCAGAAGAAGTGTTTGAGAAGGGAAAAAGAATAATTCAGATTCTTCTGAAAGCTGGTTTTGCCATAAAGAAAAGCAAGGTCAAGGGACCTGCACAGGAGATTCAGTTCTTGGGAATAAAATGGCAGGATGGACGCCGTCATGTGCCCTATGGATGTGGTCAACAAGATAGCAGCTATGTCTCCACCAGCTAACAAGAAGGAAACACAAGCTTTCCTAGGCCTTGTGGGGTTCTGGAGAATGCATATTCCAGGTTATAGTCAGCTTGTAAGCCCTCTCTATCGAGTAACCCGAAAAAAGAACTATTTTGAATGGGGCCCTGAGCAACAACAAGCCTTTGAGCATATCAGACAGGAAATAGCTCGTGCAGTAGCTCTTGGGCCTGTCCGGACAGGACCAGATGTACAAAATGTACTCTACACTGCAGCTGGGGAGCATGGTCTCACCTGGAGCCTCTGGCAGAAAACACCAGGAGAAACCCGAGGTCGACCATTAGGGTTTTGGAGCCGGGGGTACCGAGGATCAGAAGCCCACCACACCCCGACTGAAAAAGAGATACTAGCAGCATACGAGGGGGTTCAAGCTGCTTCAGAAGTTGTTGGTACAGAGGCATAACTCCTCTTGGCACCACGATTGCCCATGCTACACTGGATGTTCAAAGGAAACATCCCCTCTGCACATCATGCAACCAGCGCTACATGGAGGAAGTGGATAGCATTGATCACGCAACAGGCTCGACTGGGAAAATCCTAACCGCCCAGGAATTCTGGAAGAGATCATGGACTGGCCAGAAGGCAGAGATTTTGGAACATTGCCTGAGGAGGTGCCTCGTGCCCAAGAGGCACCACCATATAATGAGTTATCAGAAGACAAAAGGCGTTATGCTTTGTTTACTGATGGATCCTGTCGTGTGGTAGGGAAACATCGGAAGCGGAAAGCTGCTGTGTGGAGTCCCACACGACAAGTCGTTGAGGCCACTGAAGGAGAAGGTGAGTCAAGTCAGTTTGCAGAAGTGAAAGCCATCCAACTAGCCCTAGGGATTGCTGAACGAGAAAAGTGGCTGGTATTCTATCTCTATACTGACTCCTGGATGGTGGCTAATGCCCTATGGGGGTGGCTACAGCAGTGGAAGAAGACCAATTGGCAACGCAGGGGTCAACCCATCTGGGCAGCTGCATTGTGGCAGGACATTGCTGCCCGGGTAGAACACGTGGCTCTAAAGGTATGTCATGTAGATGCTCACATGTCCAAAAGCCGCACCTCTGAAGAACATCGAAACAATGAACAGGTGGACAAGGCTGCCAAAACTGAAGTAGCTCAGGTGGACCTGGACTGGGAGCATAAGGGTGATATATTTGTAGCTTGATGGGTCCATGAGACATCGGGACATCTAGGGAGAGATGCAACCTATAGGTGGGCTAGTGATCGAGGGGTGGACCTGACCATGGAGGCCATCACACAGGTCACTCATGAATGTGAAACATGTGCTGCAATCAAGCAAGCCACCAGAGTAAAGTCTCCCTGGAACAGAGGGCGCTGGCTGGGCTTTCGATATGGCGAGGCCTGGCAAATTGACTACATTGGACCACTGCCACGAACACGCCAAGGCAAGCGCTACATACTCACGATGGTGGAAGCAACTACTGGTTGGCTAGAAACATACCCTGTAAACCATGCCACTGCCCTGAAACACCATCTTAGGCCTCGAAAGGCAAATTTTATGGCGACGTGGTACCCCAGAAAGAATTGAATCAGACAATGGGACTCATTTCCAAAATAACCTCATAAGCTCCTGGGCCAAGAAACACGGCATTGAGTGGGTGTACCACATCCCCTATCACCCGCAAGCATCTGGAAAAATTGAGAGATATAATGGACTGTTAAAGACTATGTTGAGAGCGCTAGGCAATGGGGCACGGAAGCATTGGGATACAAATTCAGCAGAAGCCACTTGGCTAGTTAACAACAGAGGATCTGCTAACCGTCCTGGTCCTGCCCAAACAAAACCCCTACATACTGTGGGAGGAGATAAGGTCCCCGTAGTGCACATGGGGAAGTGGCTGGGGAAGGCAGTGTGGATTGCACCTCCCATGGGAAAAGGCAAACCCATTCGCCGGATTGTCTTTGCTCAAGGACCTGGGTGTACTTGGTGGGTAATGCGGAAGGATGGGGAGACCCAGTGTGTGCCTCAAGGACATTTAACCTTGGGGGAAAAATAATCTGATGTGAGTTGTATGTTGTAGGAAGTAATGTAGCAGGAATGACCTGAACCACAGAGGAGTGAACTTCACAAGGAACCAGACAAGTGCATCGGTGACCTAAACCAAGCCGGTGTTGGTGCCCAACGATCAAACATACTGCTTCTCCTGTCCTGACCACTCATCTTGACAGATGGGGCCCAAGTCATAACCTGTGTGTGAACATCTGGAGGAGTGGAAGAAGCCCATGGACTATCTATCTGTTAAAGGACAGGGGATAGTAGTTAATAAGAATGTATAAATCTGTATGTTGGGTATAAAAGTGGTTTAAGTATGTAGTTTACAGTTGTAAGTGTTGGTAAGAAGGGATTTCAGTAATGAGAATTAAATACAATGGCGTGGTTAGAAGATATGTGTATTAAATTATGTGGGACCTGAGCATGACGCAAATGGTATGGAATAAGGGGTGGAGATTGTATTGGGTCTGGCTGAGATGGAGTTAATACTCCCCATAGCAGCCCTCGTAGCGCTGTGCTCTGCATCAGTAGCTAGAAAGGTGTTGATAACACACCAGTGTTTTGGCTGCTGCTGAGCAGCGCTGGCACAGCATCAAGGCTGTCTCTCCAACATTTTTGCCCCCACCCTCAATGGCAGGCTGGGGCAGGGCAAGATCTTGGGAGGGGACATAGCCAGGACAGCTGACCCAAACTGACCAAAAAGTGATATTCCATACCATATGACATCAGCTCAGATATAAAAGCTAAGTAAAGGGAGACAGGAATAGGGGAGGCATTTTTGTCTTCCGAAGCAACCACTACGCATACTGAAGCCCTGCTTCCCAGGAAGTGGCTAGACATCGCCTGCTGATGGGAAGTAGAGAATAACATCATTTGTTTTTCTTTGCTTTCGCACGCAACCTTTGCTTTCACTTTATTAAACTGTCCTTATCTTGACCCACGAGCCTTTTGTTATATTTTCTCCCCCCTGTCCAGCTGAGGAGGGGGAGTGATAGAGCAGCTTTGGTGGGCACCTGGCACCCAGCCAGGGTCAACCCACCACAGGGAGAAAGATTATAGTTTGGTGAGGATAAAATAATTTGGACTAAAGGGTTTGGTTGGAATGAGTTAGATGATAAAAGTGGCTGAAATAGATAAAAGAAAATAATTGCTTCAATTTTCACATTCAGTTGAAATACCTGCAAAATCTCAAGAGGAAATACAGTTAAAGTGTTCTTTCTGTTTTTGTTTCTGTTAAATATTAACATCCTGTGAAATCAAAAAGTGAACTGTGCTGCTCATTTTCATGTTGTGATTATAATATAAGAGGAGAATCCAATCCAAAGTCTCAAGAAGACAAAAGCTGAAATTTATTTTTAAAAACAACTAGCAGGTGTCTTTTTAAAAGTTGCGTTGAGCACAAAAAAACATTTGAGAAGACTGGTGGTAAAATTATAACTTTATAACACCTTTAATGATACTGATGACAGAAAAGTTATATAGGGTCACTTCCTTAGTTTCCCATCCTTTCTTTTGGATCTGCTATGACAGGGACTTTTGGAAGCAGGAGAGGTCACTTCTGGAATGTAGGTTGTGGTTAGAGGTCATGGGATCACAATCATAATTTTTTGGGGCAAATTACACTTCTTTTTTTCTTCCTAATTATTTTCCAATATGCAGTATTTTGCAGTGAGCAATGAGTGTGAGGGTATTGCTGGTTTGAATATCGTGACTGTAAGAAATTGTGTTTGCTGTAGCATTTGAGTCCACTGAGGCTATTAGGTAGTGTCGTGCTTTTTTCAGCTTTTGAATCGGTGCCTAGAGGTCTGTTGCATGCAACAGACTGGCTGTGCCAAAATCTGCTTTCAGTTGTGTGTGTTTAGTTCCAGTATAACACATCTGAAAAAGGGAACTAGTCTGCATTTATATCATAATTAAAAAGAATACAACGCATATCTTTGAATGTAACAGATACAAAAAGACAGTTCTAGTGAGCCATATAAAATGACTGCTTTTGTACATAAAGGTAATCATGCTTAAGTGAGTTACTGCAAGAGTTCTTGACCATTCAAGGTACCTGTGTCTTCAGTTCTTGCTCAACTGGTCCTTTCTAAAAGTTGAAGCTCATCTTGCAAGTGTTTATGAGTATGAGTAATAAGGTTCAGTCATAAGAATGAAAACTTCTCACCTTGCAGGATCAGGTTCTTAATTTTTAACTTAGAAAAAAAATAGCATTTTATTACAGGAAAATGAGTTTCACAATCAAAATTTAACAGTAGTTTTGCTTGCAGAGGAGGTGATAGTAGCTCACTTTCTGATGTCTCAGCTGGTATTTATAGAAACAGTTTTACAGAGAAACATTCTTTCCCAATATTTGTGGTTTAATTTGATAAAGCCCTTTGTTTACTCTCATGAGTAAAAAGAAACCATGGGCTTTGCAGGATCAGACCCTATTCTTGTATGCAGTAGAGGATAGTACAATACAAAATTATTAGTATTTATTTTGGGCGTAGTAAAAATATTTTGATCACAAAGTTATGGTTAACATTTGCATTTTCCTTCTGTAATTTCAGGTTTCAGCAGTAAGGTTACATAATTGGTGTCTTGTAGCTTTTAATTTCACAACACAGACTAACATTAAGCAGAAGAACTGGGAACAAAAAATACTCTTTTTGCATTATGACTGAAAATTCTTGGCCACTGACTTCTGCATCATTTATTGGGGCAATGGGGAAACATCAGCACTGCAGGTGTAAGAAGTGTGAAGGAGCTTGTATGTTCCTGCATCAGAAGAGATGAATCCAGGATTTGCTGTAGGAAAGGATAATGGATAAATATTCATAATTTTTGACACAAAATATCACCTGCTTCAGAGAAATAAAATAAAATTTTGTATCTTGTCTTCACATTTCAAAGGTAAAATTAGGTCATAACTTCCCATCTCTGTACATGCAATGACTAAGTGGCCACGTTTTTAAACATGTTTGTATTAAGAAGGAAAGAAAGGGGAAAAATATTTTTGAGACCCTATAGGACCCTAGATTTCTAAGGACACTCCAGTATTTTTTCCAAATTCTGCAGCCTTCCCCTGTACCAGTTACCAGAACAACTGCAAACATATTAGAACTGCATAGTATTAGAACCTAAATAACCAGTATACAGAGGTATGTGTCCCGATCCAATGTCGGGGAAGGTTTCGATATGATCCCAAGAGCGAGATTAAGACACAAACGAGGTCAAATGCCGTATAGTCAAAAGAGTTTTTATTATCAAAAGTATCAAAAGTGGAAAAATGGTAGCGATAGGATAGAATAGAAGAAAAGGTAGAAATTAAGCAAGCAGTCGGGATAGAGTTGCAAGGATAGTCACCACCATGGATCCAGCGGCGTCCCGTCGGTCCTCAGGCAAGCAGTCGGTGGTGAGAGTTGCAAGGATGGTCACCAGCACGGATCCAGCGGCGTCCCGTTGGTCCTCAGGCCAACAGTCGGTCAAGGATGGTCACCAGCACGGATCCAGCGGCGTCCTGTTGGTCCTCAGGCCAGCAGTCGGTGGTGCGAGTTGCAAGGATGGTCACCAGCACGGATCCAGCGGCGTCCCGTTGGTCCTCAATCTTCAATTCTTTGGTGAGGAAGAAAAGGCCCCCCCTCACCACTTGTTTCTAGGGGTTCTTTATAGGGCATATTTCGATGATGTCATGCGCTGCAGGTTTCATTCATCACACGACCTTCACGTGATCGATACCAGAAACCAATATCTTATCAGCTCCAGCCCAGTTTCCTCCCCTGGATGCCTCAATGGCCTGGTAATCGTCCTTATGGACAGAGGAGTGTCCCGCTTAAACCGGCCATCTTGGAGACAAAGGGCTCTGGATGAGCAGTTCACAGTTCCTTGATGACAGCCCAGTCCCTCATACCTCACAATCTTTGAGGCAAATGGTTCGAGATAACAATTCAGCCTCTTACAGTATGATACACAGTACTACTTTGTGTGGTTTCACTGTCGCTCAGTTTGTAACTAGCTGATGTTGGAATGTATTAATTTTAACAGCCAGGACTACCATGCCATTTCTCCAGCTTTGTCCTAGTTTACTTTGGGACAGTGTTCTTCAGAACAGATAAGGGATGCCAGGTGTCCTGAATAGACAAAACCTAATATGCACAACAACTTCTCTTCCTTTCAAAATGCAAGGAGACAGTGCAAGGAATCTTTCAGCTCCAGTGCTACATAGAGGTAAGCTGTGAGGTGCTAAAAGCTTTTGTAAAGCAGTAGGACTTGAGGCACTGTAGTATGGAAATCCAGCCATACTCGGGAAGCAACTCCTAGGCTGGGGATTGAGTTGAAACTGACAGGAATTGCAACTGTGGCTGGAGGTAGCTAGCGAAAACACAGGCAATAATCGCAGGAAATGTTGGACCAAAATATGTACCAGGGAAATAAGCATACAGTTACATAAATATTTTAACATAAAGTAAAAAAAAAAAAGACTAGCAATTTTTAAAAATACTTTAAAATCCTTATCTTAAGCAACAGATTCAGTAAAATGAGTAAAATGACCAGTCATCATGGAATGCACCACCAAGAGGTGTCCTTCCCCCACCCTCCCAGATAGTCTTTCTCTATTTTTTTCCCTGCTGGGTTAAGATAACGGAGTAAGTGAGAAAAGAAAAAGAACATCTCTTGAGACATCAGCCATAGAACATGTAGAAGTCAGTGCAGTTTTTATTAGCTAAACCTAGTGTAACTGAGAGCAGAATTAGACTGTAGAATGCTAGAGCTAAAATGTATGCTACTGCTGACCACCGAGTGTAAAGTTCTGCTTTTAATAATACTAGTTCAGATTTCAAAAGTGACTCTACAAATTTCAGAGGGATTAATTTCAGTTTAAAACAATGTATGGCAGATAATGGTGACTAAATTAGAGGATGATCTCTTTTTTTAAAAAATAGAAGAAAAGGAATCTAAAGGTGAGACATATGGGAAATGTGAAACATATCCATAAGTCTCAAAGGGGAGGAATTTGATGTTGGAAGGACAATCTGTTATTGAAACCATAGGAATAAGAATGGACGGCCCCTACATTGAATCCACTGAAGCAAGGAAGTGAAACAATGAGGTTCTGTCAATGCTATTGCCTTACTTCTGATTTATATCGCAGGTGCCCAGTTCTGGAGTAGTGTCAAGAAAAAAGTGTGTCCTTAGCTAACCAAGCTTGATTTTAATATTAAAAATTACACCCACTTGTGCATAATGAATATGTAAATGTAAGACCACCTTAATATAATGTTAGGTAATTATCTAGACATGCATAGAAGTACTTTTGTTATATAAATTGTCTGTAACCAATCATGTATTTTGTTACCACTTTTTCCTTGATCCTGATGTGTATATAAGACCCTGTTTGCATTTCAAGCGTGTGCTAGCTTTGTGGAGTTACCACCTAGCACCCATCTCTGCGCAGACATGAAATAAACAAATATCTTGACTCTGTGTGCTATCTTTGCACACCGGGTGAAGAACACCATTTTGGGACAACAGCATCACTCACCCTTTTCTTCAACACATTACTAAACATTTCTGATTTCCAGTAACCCAACAGGCGTTCATTTTTTTTTTTTCCCCAGTTACCTCACACTCCTCAGCACCCTCCAGATACCCTCAAACCCTCATTGCAGCAGAGCCCTCTTGCAGGAGCCAGTAATAACGGCGTTTTCCAGCCTCCCGCTCCCCAGAGCAGGGCCTCCAGCACGGGCAAGGGCGCCTGACCCGACCCAGGTCGGCTCGGCCTGGCCTGGTCCGGTCCGGCCCATCCCCTCTCCCCACCCCCCCGTGAAGACGGTCGCGTCCGGTGCCATCACCCGCCCCCTCAGCCGCGTTTGCAAAGGAGCCGTTGTGGGACAAACAGGCAGTGGGAGTGAAGCCGTCAGCCAAGCGCCTCTACTCACCGCTTCCCGCGGACTCCCACTGGGAGGAACACTCCTCCAACCACCCATTGGCTCCTACCTGCGTGAGGTGGGGGGGGAGCCGAGGAGGAGCTGAGCGGGGAGGGGCGGGGCGGCGGTGAGGCTGCCCTCAGGCGGCAAGGCTCTGCCGGCCCAAGGTACCGCCGGGAGGGAAGATGGACCCGCGCTAGCGGTTGCGGGAGCTGCCGCTTCCTCATTTTGTCTTGCAGCCACGGCCACTTCCTCAACGGGGTGTCAGCACGCATTCCCTCCTCCTCAGCCAGTGCAGCCGCCTTTGCCCCAGCCCTGTCCTTTGGTCAGCAACCCTGGCAGGAGGGCACCCAGCCGAGGTAGTGTATGGCCTTGCATGGCATGGCACAGCCCGGGCTGCCGCAGCTTCCCCAGCTGCTCTAGCCTCACCCCTCCCGGAGCTGAGGAAGTGTCAGCCTCCTTGGGATCCCATTGTTACTGATTTGTCATTGATTTGTTGTTAGTTAGAATTAATCATATTTAGTTTTAACATTTTAGCAAAATCATATGTATGTTGTATTTTATACATTTAACCACCAACCAGTGTCTGCTGTGAAATCACCTGTATAGCCCCGTACCAAGACCGGAGAAATTGGCTAAAATTATCTAGTAGAAACATTTAGAACTTGGATAACAAGATAAAGAAATTAAAATCTGATTATAAAAGAGTTTGGTTTGACTAAAAAGTAGAAAATTGTGAAGCATAAGTATGGGAGTGTTAAGTTTGAAATGTAGCCTTAGGAACTTAGGAGCTTAGAAAATGTATAATGTGTAACCGTAAGTATTGTTCAAAATCATTTAACCACAGAAGTTTTGACAAAGATTGGTAGTCTTGTAGTGTTTGTTTTGAAAACTAAGGAAACCGTTATGGACACCAGTTTGCTGCTTGGAGACACCTGAGAGGTCAAGAAACGGACGAGTGAGGAAGACTATGAAAGACCACCAGAGGACTCCTGAGGACCACCAGAGACCTTCACTGCGCCTGCGTAAAGGACATTTACATATGCTAATGATTTCCCGGAAGTCTAATGAATATGTATAACTTTTCTTGGAAATCTAATGAATATGCATCAATAAGTCCTAATATAAGGTGTATTGTTTTGGTGACAGGTGTGCGTGGTTCGTGAGAGGACTCGCCCGCGCACCCGGCCGTCAATAAAGAAGTGTCTGCTTATCTACACTAAATTGGTGTTGATAAGTTCTTCATTCCGAGCTTTTCGGTAACACCATGACGTGGCAATACCTGGGACCCCATGACAGCAACAGCACTCTCGTGGGTGAATAGCTTGCTAAAATGGCCCTGCTGCTGCCCAGCCCCGCTCTTGGAATGGAAGACTGAAGCACATGTCCTGGTTTTGGCTGGGATAGAGTTAATTTTCTTTCTAGTAGCTGGTATAGTGTCATGTTTTGGATTCAGTATGAGAAGAATGTTGATAACACACTGATATTTTCAGCTGTTGCTAAGGAGTGTTTAGACCAAGTCAAGGATTTTTTAGCTTCTCATGCCCAGCCAGCAAGAAGGCTGGGAGGGCACACAGCCAGGACAGCTGACCCAAAGTGGCCAAAGGGATATCCCATACCATGTGACATCATGCCTAGTATATAAACTGGGGGGAGTTGGCTTGGGGGGTGGGGCAGATTACTGCTCGGGAACTAACTGGGCATTGGTCAGCGAGTGGTGAGCAATTGCATTGTGCATCACTTGTTTTGTATATTCCAATCCTTTTATTATTATTGTTACTATTATCATTATTAGTTTCTTCCTTTCTGATCTATTAAACTGTTCTTATCTCAACCCACAAGTTTTACCTTTTTTTTCCCCGATTCTCTCCCCCATCCCTCTGGGTGGGGGGGAAGTGAGTAAGGGGCTGCGTGGTGCTTACTTGCTGGCTGGGGTTAAACCACGACACACATCAAATGTGATTCTATCTTATGGAGAAAAAAACACCATCTTTGTACATATTGAAATTTTGTATCTTTCAGCACTTGCGTGTGTTTTGGTGAGAAAATTACTCTTTGGGAAAACAGTTCACTTTTGGAGTAAAATGTGGGCCTGCTTTAACAAAGTATCTCCCCTTCCTGTTATATTTCAATCAGAATATATATTTCAATCAAAAATACCTGTATTTTCTAGTTTTGTAGGAACTCCAACTGTGAAGGAGACTCCAGTGTGCCCAGACACCGAGATGAAAGAAAGTCCCTCTTCCAAGGCCTCCCCAGTACCCTATGTGACAGGGAATCAATTCCCACTGTGGATGACCCCACACATCCCAAAGGTGGCAAGCATCCTTTGCCAGGAACTGTCCAGGGAATGAACTCTTCACCCTGTCCTACAGCAGGGAAACACAGGGCCAGCGAGTCACAGCAAGGGTCTTGGCAGGGACTGGGGCTGAGCCCTGAGTTGCCAGGTCTCCTTCAGCTGTGACTGTGCTGTATGACACAGCATCATGTCCCATGGCGGTCCCATGGGAGGTAAAGTCCACTTCTCCTTCCCCATAATAAATCAGTGTAACACTAATGTGGGGTACAGGCATTATCTTCTCTGGAGAAACACTGGCCCTCTTTCCTCATTGCAAAATGGACTAAACCCCCCTTTAAATAATAGAACTGCCAAAGTACAAAATCCTCATACTTCATACCAGTAAAAAAGGTCTCTGTTTTTGGTCCATTTCAATGCAACTTTTGGTAATTGCTGTAGTGTAGATCCATTTCTCATTGGCCCTGCCTACATTTTACCAAAAAAAGCTAAGACTTTTGAAAAACTAAGCTAAGACTTATGAAAAACTGATTCTTGGAATGTGTTTTGATGGCACAGCTCTTTTCCTAACAACATCCAAGTGTGAACAGAGCACAATCTGCAGGAAAGGGCTTTTGAAAAATCATTATTGGTCTATAAACTATTTTTTACATAGAAGTCTCATCTTAAACTGGTGAAAAAAATCATTGGTACTGCATGGCCTTAAGTTATACACGAGCAATAGAGGGGAAATTCAGCAAGGGAAAAAAATATTTATGGATGCTGTCTATAGTTTACTTTTTCTTTCATTTCATGTGAGATTTAATACAAATAATTGTGTTATGGAGTTCTGCTATACATAGTTTTGGTAAGGGCCTCAGAACAATGAAACATTTTCATATCTGTTAACATACTGAAGCCTTTCTATTATGTATGGCTGTACTCTATAGGAGGCGAGTAATCAATAAATTAAAATAATTCCTCTTTTTTCAGGGAGTTTGGCAAAATTGAACAGAGTATGTCTAGTGCTTCTGGAAAGATTCAGTAAGTTTTGTGGAATATGAATATTTTTTGCCCAATATGAATACATACAGTAGAAACCAAGAGATTGTCCATAGCCTGCCACTGGTTATTCCATATAACATCAAAGATAATTAACTTTGTATTTCTCTGTACTTTTCATTAGCGTCTGAGGGGATTTCAACACTTTGTCACTGCAATATGATTTGAAAAGACCTCCACTTTTAGTAGACATAACTGCTTAAGGCCAGGGTACATCTATTGTGGTAGGAAGTTTTGCAACTACGTGACCATGTGCCATGTCAATGAATGCTAGTAGGACAGTGGAAAGATGGGGACTGGGTGAAATGCCCTGTCTCTTTCTGGTAAAACTTCAGCCCTCAAGTTGTACCTAACTTTTAATGTAGACAAAGTCCAGATTTTCCTGATATAAACAAACTGAATAATACCTATTTCTCACATACTATGACACCATCACAGTCATCAGCTGCTCTAGTTCCACATGTGATCTGCTAGTTTTTCCTGCATAGTGAAAACAACTTGGATGACCCTTTGAACTGACAAGGAAGTAAAAGTGGAAAGAGAGGGGTATTGCTGTTGGTAATGATAAAATGTACTCTGCTAGTTTGTTTCAAATATATTTTTTATCCTGCCATGAATCACACTGGAGTTGATTAAATGATATCAAAGACTATTCACAAATCTAATTTCTTTACTATACTGATTCTACAATGAATATAATTTGTAAAAAGTAATTATATAAGCAAGCCTCTCCAAACTCAGAGATTTGAATTTACAACCTACATATTCTATTGCCTGCCCACTGCCCATCTTCCAAAATCCACCCTTTGCTACAGGGAAGTTAACAGAAAATACAAATAGATATGTTGAAATAGGCTTTTCTTCAGTTAAGCTGCCATACTAAAACCAAAATAGTATTTATTTAATATTACAAAGGGAATCTGTAGATTGGTTTGTGCCTTACAGATATAATGGAATTTGTAGAAGTACTTCTGCAGAAATAGTTGGCATTGGTGGAATTCTGCTCTGGTTGAAAGGGACCTACTGCTGCTTACTGTAGAGGTAAGTATAGGCTGATGTTGAGCATTTTTAAAATACCATCTGTTTCCATAGTAGGTGATGCTGTAAACTAGGCTGATGCTTTGTTGTCCGACTGAATGTTAAATTCTCAAAAAATATGTAGCAACAAAATATATAACACCATAGACAGAAAACCTCATTTGAGGTTCAAATTACAAATTCTTGATACTTTATCATACCTACAGCTAAACGTCAAGGGTCTCCATGTGTGAGAGACGGAGAGACTGTGAGAGACTGGCAACCATTTTGTCTCAAACAACCAAGCAGGTAGCCATAAGCAGCTGAAACAGGATGTGCCCTGCGGAGGTGGGGTAGTGAACTGTTTCTGGGAGGCTTTCTCGCGATTGTGCCTCGAAGAGGCTTTCTGGCGATTGTCTTTCTGGGAAGTTTTCTAGTGGTTGCACTTTGGATGTTTTGTCACAGGTTGAGAGTTTTGCCACGGGCCCTTACCATGGCAGTTGTGTAAACAAGTTAAATGGGATAAGGGGGCATCAGCGACTCACCACCCTCCACACACACTCCCTCCTCAAGAACTTTCGAGAAAACCCCACAACACAAGCGCAAAGGGACACATGCGCAAAGGGCTCTCAGATGAGGGTATAAAAAAAGGGGGGGGAGACCAACCCCAGGTGCAGTGCGCGCCTGCCGCCTGAGGAATCCAGACAGCTACTACCCAGACTCTTTCTTCCCTGGATCCAAGGGTGGTGATACTTACCTCTCCTTTTTTCTCTTTCTTCTCTCTCTCTCTTATCTCTTCTCTTCCTCCTACCTTGTTGTTAGGAATATTTTGCTATGGCTGTTAGGTGTCAAGTTTTTTATTTGAAATATCTGCTACACCAAATTTACCCACACTTGTGTTCTAAGTCAACGTTAAATAAAACATTTTTCAAGCATTTAGGAGCCATTGTTGTGACTCCTGCCCTGGGATTCGCCGAGCGAAACGGGATGTTGAAATTTTCCCTGTCCCTCCTGAGTCATTGTCATGATTCCTGTGTGCGGCAATGGACTATCTAAAAGATCGCCTCCCCCAAGCCCACTGAGTTGGGATGGTGTTGCAAACATTTTGATAAAGAAATCAAAATTTAATCACATAAAAGAGTTTGGTTTGATTAAGAAGTAGAAAATTGTGAAGCATAGGTATGGGAGTGTTAAGTTTGAAATGTAGTCATAGGAACTTAGGAACTTTAGAAAATGTACTATGATGTGTAACCATAAGAATTCAAGTATTGTCTAAAATCAGTTAACCACAGAAACTTTGACAAAGATTTGTTGATTTGTAGTGTTTTGTTTTAAGAAACTAAGGAAACCGTTATGGACACCAGTTTGCTGCTTGGAAACCCCTTACCCTTCCCACCTCGATCTAATTATTGAGGACTCCGATCAGTAGAGTTAAGTGAGATTAACCAATGATTGTTTTAACATAAGAATATTAATAAGATGGTGTGACTGAAGGACCGATTATTAGAAAGGTTAAATTTAAGAATAGACAGAGTATGCATTTTTATGTAAACTAATATAGATGATGGTGAGAATCGTACTGCGCAGAATCACCTAAGAGAGGTCAAGAAGCGGACAAGTGAGGAAGACTATGGAAGACCACCAGAGGGCTCCTGAAGACCACCAGGGACCTTCACTGTGCCTGCGTGAAGAGACATTTACATATGCTAATGATTTATCGGAAAGTTAATGATTATGTATAAGATTTTCCAGAAATTTAGTGAATATGTATAACAGGTGTGTATTTAACCTGCACAGTTAGACTAGACAGGTGCACACGATAGGTGGAGCGATCCCCCATGTGCCCAGCGCTGCAATATGGGAGTGCCTGCTTCTTAACTTCTCATTGCTGTTAAGGAGTTTTATTCCGGATTTCGGTAACAATGGGACACCATGACAGAAACAATTAGTGTCAGTAAGATGGAGCTCTATGTCCATACAAAAAAAACAATGCAGAAATGACTCATTTTGCCCAAGGAATATAAAATTTTTGCACACTTCATTGAATACAGTAATGGTTTTAGCAAAAATACATATTATTTGGAAGTTATTTATTATCTACTTCATTCAGTTTTGAAGGAAGTAGTAATTCAATGTTAGCACAATAGCAGTAAACAACATTAGAAAAAATCAAAAGGCAATAGCCTGAAAGCAATGTTGTGACACAAAAACACATCCTATATTGAAGTCAGAAAGAACTGAGCTGGATTATAAACTTCAAAAAGTAAGGACTCGTATGCTTTGGCCTCTTTCTGCTATCCAAGGAGCAGCAAAGACCCCTATTGTACTTAAGAACCAGGCCTGAAGCTATTTCATGCATTGTAAATATCAACTACTTCTGTTCCGATAAGGATTTCACTTAAATATAGCTCTATTTAAGGGAATCTCTAGGGAAAACTGAATATAGTTACACAGACATAAACTGAGGGAAACGTGCAACAAATGAATTGCCTAGCCTGCTCAGTGTGAGAATCTATCAATTATGACTATTTCAGTTATATACTAATTTACGGCTTTGACTAGAAAATGTCAGTAGTAATATTCTTTGCTACATGAAGTTAGGAGTGTTAATTAGAAAATGCAGGGGCAGCAAGATATCACTTTCTTCATCTACTCTAAATGTAATGCTATGTGCATTATTTTGTATGTATGTAATTATAATTGTTAGGTTATATGATAAAAGCTTGTCTGCACACTCACAAAGGAGCACAGAGAGGCAATGGCAGGAGAAGGAGCCCATAATAATACTGTGTGGATTGTCCGGCTCATAGTTCACAAACGAGTTTCACCATGTCTAGTGCACACAGACAACTCATGGGGGGTTACAAAAGCGACCCAGCCTTGGGTTGCCTTGAGGCCCTGTCTCTCTGCAGAGAAGACTCACAGGGAGCTGTGTAGACAGCTTAGCCCTGGGTTGTCTGATAAACCCTAAAGTAAACAGGGTGGTGGCTGCACCATTCAAAGAACCAAAACCTGAACTGAGCCTTGAAATCCCTTAACAAATAGTATGCCCTGAGTCTCAATCCAACCACTATTCAGTTGCCTGAGGAAGCAAGGTAAAAAAAAAAAAACCCCAAAACCTGGAGGGTTTCAGCTTCAGTTTCAAATGACAACCTTGTGTATTCAAACAATCACAGACCAACAAAGGAAAGATAAGGGGAAACTCCACTCAGATATACATAATCCATTTAGGCATATATCATAATCCACTCAGACATAGTCATACACCCCATTCCACAAGTCAGGGGATAAAAACCCTAAGATTCAGGTTGGAAATGGGGGAGTCACTTCTCCAACTATACAGTTGGCTTGCGAAGGAAACCCTTTCCCTCCTTGATCGGGACTCTGGTCGAGGTAGCTTCCCTGGGATTGAGAGCCCTTACCTGGAGGGGTAAGTGAATATTGTTTATGCTTTAAGTTTGTAAACACGTGTGTGCTTGTGGTTGTCTGTGAATCGCTTGTGGTTGTAATAATGTACTACTCTTGCCTTAAAAAATTGCAATAGTGCATTCCTCCATTGTATCTGTAAAACCTGCAATAGTGGCGTGTTAAGTCTGTAAGTGAAGTTCAAATAAATCGTTTGCTTGAACCTTGCAGTTAAGTCTGCGAGTGAAGTTCAAGTCGTTTGCTTGAACCTTGCAGTGAAGTCCTTTTCTGTCACAAATACTCTGCCCTGGCTTCTCCCAAGCCCATCAGCCCATCAAAGGCCCATCTCCACAAGCCTAGAGGAGCACAGGGGTGCACAGTGGCAAGTGGGAACCTAAATCAAGGACTCCTGAGGAAGGGAACACCTTGTCCAGGCCCCTCCCAGGGCTGTCCCAAGAAAGCCTTTAGCCCCATTGTCCAGGCATGAAACCCATCATGAAGTCATCAGGGAGCAGCTCTCCAGATCACTTTGTGGTCTAAGGGGGTTGCTGCCTAGGGGTGTGGGACACATTAGGGGATGCAGGAAAAGAGCATTTGGGGATTGCACAGGACTTATTATGGGATGTTTAGGGGAAGAACCCAAGGCGGGAAAAGGGAGGGGGTTTAGGTGATTTGGGGAGGAACAAGAGGGGGAAAATAGAACGGTAATGGGATAAATGCAGCCCGACAACTGAGTGCACCGCCCTTCCGTGCGAACTGCCGTGCCGCAGCGCTCCCCTCAAATGCCGCTTCCTGTTTGCACGCCCTGTTCGCAGCGCTACTTGTCGCTGGCGCTCCCTAGGGGCCGCTTAATATGTGGCTTCCCGCTGTTTGAACCGGCCACAGGGACAGCCGGCACCGCCCAACTCTGGCCCGCCCTTCTTGCGAGACCTGTCGCCTGGTCACACGCAAAGCCGAAGGGTGTCAGGTGCCCAGAAACCCGCTCAGACACCCCCTGGGGACCTCACAAGCCTCGTACTCTTCTCAGCACGTGGCAACAACAACTGCTGCTGCTGCTGCTGCTGCTACTGTTGGCTTCCCACGTTTTGAACATGCGGTATAAATATAAATATTTGTATACATACTTGCAAACAGAGTGAAGCTAGTTCAGCACCAGCCAAATTTATGGGGCACTATGGTCCTGGACCTTTTATTAGCTTAGATGTAGATCAGGATGTGTCTGTGTCTGTGCATTTATTCTTAACCTATTAAGCCCTTCCAGACAGTGAATTAACAGGGATCCATAGTGCTCAGAGCTAATAATCTAAACTAGACCTAGATTGCTTCATGAGGAAGCATAAAGAGTGTTTCCAATAGCAAGAAATACTCCTTTTTGTAAGAACTGGTTGTAGAAAAACCTAGTCTGTCTCTTTGTGAAGGTAGTTTATGATTGGCACAGATTTCTGGTTGATGCACAAAAATAGATGTACTATTTCTGGATTAGTGCTAGCCCTGGAAGAGATATGACTGCATTTCCACATCACTGCACCTGAACTAACAAGTCCTGCCAGATCTGAGCTGACCTTGCATCCTAGTAATAGATAATCTTCCAACTAGACATGTGCACCTATTACTCAGGATTCTCTGTAAGCGAATCAGACTGTCTTTTTATAATGCAGAGATATTATCCACCTGTTCTCATAATCTACTTATGGACACTGCCTTACATTCAGAATAAACACTTCCTTAATATCAAGAGTCCTCGTATATAATTTAGTTTTAATTTGTTTGCTGCTGCAGGGTAGTTGGAGCCTTCTTGCCAAAGAAATATACCTGAGATTTTGTGACCCAAGGAAGTAATATGCAAGTTTTATCCTAAAGGTGCACAAGTAGCACTTTTCAGTTTTGCACCATATTTTGGTTTCTGAGGCTTGATTTAGCACTGACTTATCTTTTCCACACCCTATCTCTGAAATTCTCAAAAGAATTATTTGCAGCTACACTTAAGTTAAAAAAAAAAAAAAAGTTTAAACCACCACTGTCTTTTTTTGTGATTGAATTGATTTGGAAATTCCTCTCTCATTAGATTGTATTAATCTATGTCCTGGTTTCGGCTGGGATAGAGTTAATTGTCTTTCTAGTAGCTGGTAAAGTGTCATGTTTTGGATTCAGTATGAGACGAATGTTGATAACACTGATGTTTTCAGTTGTTGCTAAGTAATGTTCAGTCTCAAGTCAAGGATTTTTCAGCTTCTGATGCCCAGCCAACAAGAAAGCTGGAGGGGCACAAGAAGTTGGGACGGGACACAGCCAGGGCAGCTGACCCAAAGTGGCCAACAGGGTATTCCATACCATGTGACATCACATCTAGTATAGAAACTGGGGGCAGTGGGGGTGGGGGATCGCCACTTGGGGACTAACGGGGCGTTGATTGGCGGGTGGTGAGCAATCGCACTGTGCATCATTTGTATATTCCAATCCTTTTATCATTACTGCTGTCACTTTATTAGTGTTATCATTACCATTATTAGTTTCTTCTTTTCTGTTCTATTAAACCGTTCTTATCTCAACCCATGAGTTTTACTTCTTTTCCCGATTTTCTCCCCCATCCCACTGGGTGGGGGGGAAGTGAGTGAGCGAGCGGCTGCGTGGTGCTTAGTTGCTGGCTGGGGTTAAACCACGACAGTCCATTTGGCGCCCAACGTGGGGCACGAAGGGTAGAGATAATGACAAACCTGATCAGAGCTTTTTAAAACAAATTTGTTACAAGCATTCATTATATTGGTCTAATAGTCGCTGGTCACTATGTTGTTTCATGTGTTCTTAGAGTTGTTGCTCTCGTTTTTAAAGTCCTGTTAATGTATCACCTCACTTGCTGTATGTAGTCCCTGTGCTGCTGCTTATCATCTGTGGGAGGTGGATTAAGGTTTTCGCTTTGATGTATTGTATAACACTGGTTTATGGTACGATAAAATTATCGGTTGTGGGATTAATCCGGTATTTGCACTCAGCACTGTCACCTCTATACTTCGGGAGCCATCTGTGGGAAACTATTAATAATTACACCATTTACCTTTCCTCCTCAGAGAGCCAATCTATGGGTGGGGTCCCTTTCTTCCCTTTTCCCTTCTCCTTCAGTCCAGTTACAATGGCATTTGGGAACTTTGAAAAATTTGAATACCCTTGGGATGTTGAGACCAGCATGGTCCTAGCCCTACTGCTAGGAATTAGCATGCTCCTGAATGTGGTTCAGCTCTTGTTTAAGGTTAAACAACTATTTAAGAAGATCACCCAGAGATCTGCCCCGAGACTGGATAATTATGAGTGGCAGGGTGTGTGGGGTAGTATGGGCAAGTACCTAGAACAGTGGACAACTTCAATGTTTTGGAAATTCACCCCTGAACAAGTGCAGAATCTAGAAGAACTAGTAAAATATTTGGAAAAGGTATGCTGTTGCCCTGGCAACTCCAGAGAGATACAAATCACTGCAACATGCTGCGGCCTGGCCCATGCCTATCGAGCCCTGTTCGACACAACTCAGCACCCCCAAGGGGAAGAGAAGGTCTCTGGATCTAACCACAAGACAACAGGCATTGCGGCTACCCAAACCTCGGCGATGGGCACTGTGGTCCCTCCAGCCCCAGCGATGAGCACTGCAGCTACCCAAACCTTGGCAACAGACACTGCGGTCCCTCCAGCCCCTGGCAACGAGCACTGCAGCTACCCAAACCTCGGCAAGCAGTACTGCAACTGAACCAGCAGACCAATCCGCACCAGTATCAGTTGTCCCCATACAGAAGAAGAAATATACAAAAAAATCAGTTCGCATAGCAAAGGATGAAGGTGAACCAGGGTCATCACGGGAACAGGAGGAAGATATAGAACCAGAGGTAATAACCCGGTCCCTATCCCTGAGTGAGCTGCGGGATATGTGAAAACATTTCGGCCGCCATATAGGTGAGCATATTATCACCTGGCTGCTCCGATGCTGGGACAATGGGGCTAATAGCTTGGAATTAGAAGGTAGGGAAGCCAAGCAGCTGGGATCGCTTGCCAGGGAAGGTGGCATTGACAAGGCAATTGGAAAAGGGACACAAGCCCTCAGCCTCTGGAGGCGACTCCTGTCAAGCGTGAAGGAAAGGCACCCCATCAAGGAAGATATTATACATCAACCAGGCAAGTGGACCACCATGGAAAAAGGTATCCAATACCTGAGGGAATTAGCTGTGCTAGAGATGATTCATTATGACCCGGACAACCCACAATTACCCAAAGATCCAGACAAAGTCCCATGCACACAACCCATGTGGCAGAAGTTTGTACAGAGTGCACCATCGTCCTATGCCAACTCACTGGCAATAATGACCTGGAAAGATGAAGAGGCACCGACGGTGGATGAAGTGGCTCGCCATCTCTGTCAATACGAAGATAATCTCTCCTCCTCCCTACAAGCCTGCATTTCGGCTGTGGAGAAGCTGTCCGAGGATTTCCAGCAATTCAAAGAAGATATGTCCTGTTCCCCACCTGTAAGGACCAATGTCTCAGCTATTAGGAGTGAGCGCTCCTCTGCTCAAGAGAGAGAATATAGAAGGTACACACCGCGAGGTGCCCTGTGGTTTTACCTATGTGATCATGGAGAGGACATGAGGAAATGGGATGGAAAGCCTACCTTGGTCCTAAATGCACGGGTATGTGAGCTGCGAGGAAAAAACACCACAAAAGGGGATTCTCCCAGGAGAAATGCTGCTCCAGTTTCCAAACAGCATAGAAAGGCTGATCTTATTTCTGATCCTCTTGAAGGGACTTCTGAGCCAATTTTACGAGAAGTGAGTACTGGATAGTCTGACCGGAATTAGAGGGGCCCTGCCTCCAGCCAGGTGGAGGAAAGGGATAACCGGGTCTACTGGACTGTGTGGATTCAATGGCCTGGCACGTTCGACCCACAGGAGTATAAGGCTCTAGTAGACACTGGCACACAGTGCACTCTAATGCCATCAAGTTATAAAGGGGCAGAACCCATCTGTATTTCTGGTGTGACAGGGGGATCCCAAGAGTTAACTGTATTGGAAGCTGAATTAAGCCTAACTAGGAATGAATGGCAGAAACACCCCATTGTGACCGGTCCAGAGGCTCCGTGCATCCTTGGCATAGACTATCTCAGGAGAGGGTATTTCAAGGACCCGAAGGGGTACCGTTGGGCTTTTGGTATAGCTGCCTTGGAGATGGAGGGAATATTAAACAGCTGTCTGCCCTGCCTGGTCTCTCTCAAGACTCTTCGGTTGTGGGGTTGCTGAGGGTTGAAGAACAACGAGTGCCAATTGCTACTACGACGGTGCACCGGCAGCAATATCGCACCAACCGAGACTCCCTGATTCCCATCCATAAGTTGATTCGTCAACTGGAGAGCCAAGGAGTGATCAGCAAAACTCACTCACCCTTTAACAGTCCCATATGGCCAGTGCGAAATTCTAATGGGGAGTGGAGACTAACAGTAAATTATCGTGGGCTGAATGAAGTTACGCCACCGCTGAGTGCTGCCGTTCCGGATATGCTAGAACTTCAATACAAACTAGAGTCAAAGGCAGCCAAGTGGTATGCCACAATTGACATTGGTACTGCATTTTTCTCAATCCCTCTGCCAGCAGAGTGCCATCCACAATGTGCTTTCACTTGGAGGGGCGTCCACTACACTTGGAATCACTTGCCCCAGGTGTGGAAACACAGCCCCACCATTTGCCATGGACTGATCCAGACTGCACTGGAAAAAGGTGAAGCTCCGGAACACCTGCAATACATTGATGACATCATTGCATGGGGTAACATGGCAGAAGAAGTCTTTGAAAAGGGGAAGAAAATAATCAAAATCCTTCTGAAAGCCAGTTTTGCCATAAAAGAAAGCAAGGTCAAGGGACCTGCACAGGAGATCCAGTTTTTAGGAATAAAATGGCAAGATGGACGTCGTCAGATCCCATTGGATGTGATCAACAAAATAGCATCTATGTCTCCACCGACTAATAAAAAGGAAACACAGGCCTTCTTAGGTGTCGTGGGTTTTTGGAGAATGCATATTCCAAAATACAGTCTGATTGTAAGCCCTCTCTATCAAGTGACCTGGAATAAGAACGATTTTAAATGGGGCCCTGAGCAACAGCAAGCCTTTGAGCAAATTAAGCGGGAGATTGTTCATGCAGTAGCCCTTGGCCAGTCTGGGCAGGACAAGATGTTAAAAATGTGCTCTATACTGCAGCCGGGGAGAATGGCCCTACCTGGAGCCTCTGGCAGAAAGCACCTGGGGAGACCCGAGGCTGACCCCTGGGGTTTTGGAGTCGGGGATATCAAGGATCCGATGCTCGCCTATACTCCAACTGAAAAAGAGATATTGGCAGCATATGAAGGAGTTTGAGCTACCTCAGAAGTGGTTGGTACTGAAACACAGCTCCTCCTAGAACCCCTACTGCCAGTGCTGGGCTGGATGTTCAAAGGGAAAGTCTCCTCTACACATCACGCAACGGATGCCACGTGGAGTAAGTGGATTGCACTGATCACACAATGGGCTCGCATAGGAAACCCCAGTCGCCCAGGAATTGTGGAAGTGATCACGGACTGGCCAGAAGGCAAAGATTTTGGAATGTCGCCAGAGGAGGAGGTAACATGCGCTGAAGAGGCCCCGCTGTATAATAAACTGCCAGAAAATGAGAGGCAATATGCCCTGTTCATGGATGGATCCTGTCGCATTGTGGGAAAGCATCGGAGGTGGAAGGCTGCTGTATGGAGTCCTACACAACTAGTCGCAGAAACTGCTGAAGGAGAAGGTGAATCGAGCCATTTTGCAGAGGTGAAAGCCATCCAGCTAGCATTAGACATTGCTGAAAGAGAGAAGTGGCCAGTGCACTATCTCTATACTGACTCATGGATGGTGGCAAATGCCCTGTGGGGGTGGCTACAGCAATGGAAGCAGAGCAACTGGCAGCGCAGAGGTACACCCATTTGGGCTGCAGCACTGTGGCAAGGTATTGCATCCCAGCTAGAGAATCTGGTTGTAAGAGTACGTCATGTAGATGCTCATGTACCCAAGAGTCGGGCCACTGAAGAACATCCAAACAACCAGCAGGCGGATCAGGCCGCCAAGATTGAAGTGGCTCAGGTGGACCTGGACTGGCAACGTAGGGGTGAGCTATTTATGGCTCAGTGGGCCCATGATACCTCAGGCCATCAGGGAAGAGATGCAACATATAGATGGGCTCGTGACTGAGGGGTGGACTTGACCATGGACACTATCGCACAGGTTATCCATGAATGTGAAACGTGCTGCATTTAAGCAAGCCAAGCGGTTAAAGCCCCTGTGGTATGGAAGGCGATGGCTGAAATATAAACATGGGGAGGCCTGGCAGATTGACTATATCACACTCCCACAAACTCGCCAAGGCAAGCGCCATGTGCTTACAATGGTGGAAGCAACCACCGGATGGCTGGAAACATATCCTGTGCCCCATGCCACTGCCTGGAACACTATCCTGGTCCTTGAAAAGCAGGTCTTGTGGCAACATGGCACCCCAGAAAGAATTGAGTCAGACAACGGGACTCATTTTCGAAACAACCTCATAGACACCTGGGCCAAAGAGCATGGCATTGAGTGGGTGTATCACGTCCCCTATCTGTGGGAACATATTTAGCTAACGGTCACAAGGGCATTCCAGACGCCTTTTAGAGGGCCTTGAACAGAATAAACAAGATGACAAAAAAAGAAAGATACCAATTAGAAGAACACAGGTGCGCATTCCACGATAAAGGGAACTTGGCACAAAGAACCTCAATTCGGCAGTTTATCTTGACCAATTAGACTGAGCAAGTTTTGCATGTTTTAGTTAGTATAACCAATTATGTCTTATGTTTATGCGCGTGTACAGTGTTGATATAACCAATCATTAAGTGTAACTAGGCGCATGGACACTATATGCTTGCATGCAGCAACCAATCAGAGCTTTTAAGGAACTTAACGAATTGTATAAGAATAATCAGCTATGACTAATAAACTGGCGACTTTGATCATCATATTGGTGTCCTGTCATCCGTCCCCGCATGGAATTTCTCTGCATCTGGTGACCCCGACGTGATCCGGTAAGGAACAAGAGGGGAACGCTAACAACTGAAAAGGCGGTGGAGATTGTCGCGGATGCCGGTGGGCTTATAAGAAAGCGCCGGGCTGCTCGAGAGAGGCAGGAATCGTAAGCTTACGTGATAAAAGGCAACATGGGTATCGCAGCATCTGCGAAGGAAAAGGCAGCCATAAAGACATTTATGAAGCTGGTTGAAAAAACAGAGACGGATATTAAAAAGGACCAGTTAGAGGATTTGTTACAATGGTGACAAAGAAGGGGATTTTTCAAGGACTCTGAGGCTCTCTTCTCGTTGTCTATTATTTGGGAGAACTTAGGAAGGGAAATATGGGAGTCTGTACAAGGAGGAAATAGAATAGCTGCGCGTCTGGCAGCACATTGGGAAAAGTGTCTCCAAATGATACAACAAATAACATCGGAAACTGCTGTTCAGGATGCGTTAAAACATGCTTTAGCACTAGAAACTCGAACTATTAATGCTCCTGCTCCTCTGTCGTATTGTTCGGAAACAGAGACAGTATGCAGAGCGCATGAGCCCCCCCCCGCCACCAACGGCGCCGCCATTAGAAGAAAAAACACCAATTGCGTCTTTCCCTGTAGAAGAGCTGAATTTTTTTGGGGGGGGAAATAACGCCGATGTTCCCATGGCCCCATTGACACCTGAGGAACAGGCAATGGTAAATCCTTCTGCGAAAAAGACAAGTCAGCCGCTACTACGAGCGGAAGACATTCCCCTGCCCATGGACTCTGATGACTGGGGGGCCCAACAGGACTTAGAAAATACTGAGGAAGCTCAAAATCAGTTATACCCTGATTCAAATAATGCAAACGAGGATTTGGCTACTATGATACTAGAGCAAAAAGAGAAAATGCTAGAATTGCTGGAGGAAATGCGAAAAAGAGACGGGGGTCAACGTAGGCAACCGTTGACAGAAAAAGCATATGAGAAAGCAGCAAATGCGATCATAGAAAGCATGGACTCTTTTGCTAAAGTAGTGGGTAAGGTGGAGTCCCCCAAGGATAAAATGCAGAAGTTGATTGAACTGTGTGTACAAAAAGGGGAAATAATGCCCGAAGAGGGACAATGGTTTAAACGGAGATACAAGGATAGATATAAAGGAATGCGACGTCTAACAGAACCACCTTCACAAAACACGGAACCAACCCAAGCAGGACATTCACCACTGCCACCCAGCGATCCATCTTTTTCACCAGGACACTATAGAAGGAGTAATACTCCCACCTACTGTCGGAGCATTTCCCGTGTTTACTGAACCAGGAGGAAGGCAACAATGGGCGCCTCTGGACTGGAAAACAGTTCAGGAATTACAAAAAGCCATTATGCAATATGGAATAGACAATAAGTATGTACAACAAATGATACAACAATTTTTTAAGGCACAAACCTTAGTGCCAGCGGATGTAAAGGTGTTAGTGGAAATGTTCTTTGAACCAACTCAGAGGTTGTTGTTTCATGATCGGTGGAGACAGAAAGCAGAAGAAGCCCAGTTGAGAAATTTAGATGCTGGGGCACAAAATCCGCTTGCGTTTGTCAGCGTAGACATGTTACTTGGCACTGGACAGTTTGCTACTGGTCCCGTTCAGGCAGCATTAAGGCCAGAGATCTTACAATTGGCGCAACAATTAGCTCTGGAAGCTATTTCAGAAATACCGCAAGTGGGGAAACCGACTCCGCCATATTCTAAAATCATTCAAGGGGAAGAGGAGCCGTACATGAAATTCCTTGACAGTTTAAAAGCTGCTGTCGATGCGTCACCCACCTTAACCCCCAAAGCAAAAGCTGCGGTCGGAAAAGACTTAGCCATTCAAAATGCAAATGCAAAATGCAGACAAATTATTGCATCACTTCCGCGAACAGCTACATTAATAGAGATCATCGAGGCTTATAATCACTTACCTATAATACAAGAACAAGAGAAAGCAAAAATACATGCTGCAGCACTCGCTGTAGCGTTACGACCGATGGTGCGACAGGGAAAAGGAGACTGCGGTCCACACAAAGGCCCTTTAACGTGTTATCAGTGTGGTCAATCGGGGCATTTGAAACGCACATGCCCCCAACGCACAGCAGCACAACCTCGATCCATGCCAGCACCAACTAACGACAGTCAGTCAAACTTTTCTGGGGTCTGCAGCAAGTGCAGACACAAAGCCAGCAAGTGTCAATCAAGGTTTAAAAAAGATGGAACGCCGTTAATACTTAACAATCAGGGAAACGGAATGATGAGTGCCAGGATGAGGGGCGCCAAGATATCAAGTGCCTCTCAAACAAGGGTGACGGCGTACCCGGCTGTCTTTCAAAACTCAGGGCAGCCACAAAAGGAAGTGCAGGAGTTGACCTGGCCGTGGCCACCGACACAACAATAACTGATGATAAAGTTCATGTTGTTCCATTGAATGCTACCGGGCCTTTAGGTCTTGGACTAAGTGCGTTGCTTTTAGGACGCTCTTCTGTTTCTAAACAAGGAATATTTGTTTTACCTGGAGTCATCGATGCTGATTACACGGGAAACATTTCAATCATGGTGAAAGTATTTGTTCCTCCCGTGACACTCATGGCTGGAACCCGGATTGCTCAACTGGTACCATTCAAAGCTAGCATCCCCTGTGTCGGAGACATTGAACAAGGAGACGAAGGATTCGGATCTACTGACACACCGTTAGTAGCCTTCACAGAAACAATTGGAACTTCCAAACCCATTCGTCATTTTAATTTATATGGGCCTTCAGAAAAATCTCTACTCCATAAATGCATGCTCCTTGACACAGGGTCTGATGTGACCATAATTCCTAAGGAAGAATGGCCCAAGGATTGGGAATTACAAAATATCGACACTGTGGTAACTGGTATTGGAGGCCAGAAATCCACACAAATCAGCGTGAATTTTATAACAATTGAAGATTGTGAAGACAAAAGAACAGCACATGTAAGGCCTTATGTTTTAAATACTACTGTATGGCTTCTAGGTCGGGACGCTCTAGCACAATGGGGAGTTAGATTGTCCACGCATTTTTAGCAGCAGCCATTGACAAGCGACCAACCCTGAGACTGAAATGGCTAACGGACAGCCCCGTTTGGGTTGATCAATGGCCGCTCCCAACAGAAAAGGTCGCCGCTTTGGAGCAACTCGTGGCTGAACAAGTGGAAGCAGGGCATTTGGTTCCTTCTACAAGCCCATGGAACACTCCTGTATTCACCATTTTGAAAAAGTCTGGAAAATGGTGTTTACTGCAAGATCTGCGTGCAGTGAATTAAGTAATGCAAGATATGGGATCTTTACAGCCCGGTATTCCGACCCCTACTATGCTCCCCAGAAACTGGCCTTTGATTGTTGTTGACCTTAAAGACTGTTTCTTCACGATTCCTTTGCATCCGGATGACTCTGAGAAATTTGCTTTTACCGTTCCAACAATAAATCGACATGCACCGGCTAAAAGGTATCACTGGGTCGTTTTACCGCAAGGCATGAAAAATTCACCGACTATATGTCAATGGTTTGTTGACATCGCTCTCGAACCATTTCGCAAAAAATGGAAAGAGGCTTTGATTTATCATTACATGGACGATCTACTGGTCTGTGCACAACAACTTCCACATGAACAGGTATTATCTGACCTCAAATTGTACCTTGGGGCGTATGGCTTAGTCATAGCCCCAGAAAAAATTCAGCTAACGGCACCATGGAAATATCTGGGTTTGCAAGTTGCGGGAGCCTCTGTTTGGCCACAAAAGGTGTCGCTACACAAAGACAAACGAAATGTACATGACGTACAAAAACTTGTCGGAGACCTACAGTGGATTCGACCTTATTGTGGTATTACAAATACAGACTTGCAGCCACTGCTGGATTTATTGCGGGGTAGCGACAGCTTAACTTCTACAAGACAACTAAGTGCACCGGGACAGCGAGCCTTGGCAGCAATTGAACAAAAAATCACATCATCCATGTCTGGCAGATACGTTCCTGATTTACCCATAAATTTATATGCATATAATTCAGATAAGGAAGTTGCGGGAATTTTGGGTCAGTGGGATGAACAACAGGAACAAAACCCGTTGGTGATAATAGAATGGATATTCTTGCCTGCTAGCATGTCAAAAACGGTAGTCACTAGAGTTGAAGCCCTGGGGATGTGCATTCAAAAAGCAGGAGCAAGGGCGACACAAATTTCAGGGAAGCAAATGGACAAAATTGTTTTACCTATATTGCTTGATATTGTGAATAATGCCATGATGAAAAATGACTGCTTTGCAATAGCTCTGATGAGTTTTAAGGGGGAGGTGGACAATCACTATCCCCCTCACCCATTGTTTAAAACAATGTTGACATTGGAACCACGCTCTATTTGCAGTGAAAGCCCGTTGGAAGCAATTACCATTTTTACTGATGCTAGCAGCAGAACAGGTAAAGCGGGATTTGTATATCTTCAGGATGGATCTTGGAGATCCGAAGTCATTTTGTCAGAAGGGTCAGTACAGGTGCTTGAGCTATTAGCTGTATGCTCTGTTTTCAAAAAATGGGACAAAACACCTGTCAACATTATTTCAGATTCTCAATATGTCGTTGGGGTAGTCAGACGTATGCATAGATCCTTGCTAAAAACTGTAAGTAACAAGCAGCTGTTTACGGCGTTTTTGAAATTATGGGCGTTATTAGGAAAACGAACAGACTTATTTTTTATCGATCACATTCGTAGCCATACAACGTTGCCAGGATTTATTGTGGAAGGTAATGCGCGCGCGGATCGATTGGTAGTAGCCAATGCAGACATCTGTTTCAATACACCCAAACCTGATTTGTTTGGGCAAGCACTGCTATCCCATAAATTTTATCATCAGTCGGCAAAAAGCGCTAAGTAAGCAATTTGATCTCCCATTGCAGCAAGCCAGAAGTATTATTGCTGCTTGCCCTGACTGTGCGAACATTCCAAGCTTACAACCACAAGGGGTAAACCCCCGGGGATTATCACCATTACAAATTTGGCAAACAGATGTTACGGAATATCCCAGTTTTGGGAAATATAAATTCATTCATGTATCTATTGATACATATTCGAACCTTATGTGGGCTACTGTTCATGTATCAACTAATACCAGATCAGTAATTAAGCACCTTTTGGCAGCATTTGCTGCCATGGGAGTACCAACAGAAATTAAAACAGACAATGGCCCGGGATATCGCGCCCAGTCATTAGAAACATTTTTACAGTTATGGGGGATAAATCATAAATTTGGCGTACCCCATAATTCTACTGGTCAAGCTATCGTTGAACGTGCCATCGAACCTTAAAGGATCATTTAAACATTTTAAAAACGGGGGAAGACATGCGGCATTGTACCCCCCAAGAATTAATAAGCAAAGCACTATATGTTTTGAATTGGCTACAGCCACGTGGCACCGAGGATCAGATCCCAATTACTAGGCATATGTGTGGGAGCAAAAATGTTGATTAAAAACCAGCCACAAGTTTCAATATTCAATCCAACTTTACAACAATGGCAGGGACCTTGCAAGCTATTCACGTGGGGAAGAGGATATGCTTGTGTTTCCACAGGTAACGAGCAGCCCCATTGGATACCGGAGAAATGGGTCAAGCCGTGGATTAAGCAATCAGATGTCAGAAACAACTCAGGAGATCGAGAACAGGAGACAGTGGAGACTTCAGCAAGTCCTGAGGCCCTGGATAGACTACCTGGACAAACCATGACGGAGACCAGCAGTCAATACGGAAATCAAGAACGCGTGTGAAAAATACGGAGTACGGTGCTGGCCCTGGATATGCATCTTCTGCCCAGGATGTAGGTAGAAGACGTGGAGAGTAGTACGAGTGGGTGAAAAGGATAAACAATTTTTGTGTGATCATTGTGATAGAAATTTAACTAACCAATTAACCTTGCGTAGATGGGCAGAGGATTTTTTTTTTTCAATAGATCGCTTACTGATTTTGGCTTTGTGCATGTTATTAATTGTATAAGAGAATAAGCAGCTTAGAGCTATTGCAGCAAATATATTTGATTTATCAAAAACGCAAAATTCATAGAAGCCGAGTGTGGAAGTAGTACTAAGATACCCCGGTCTATAGTAATTTATGATAAAGACTGGGAAAAGAGTAAAAAAAAAAAAAAAAAAAAAGGTAAAAAAAAAAAAAGGGTTTGGAAAAGGAAATGGTAGTGATAATGACTGCAATGACCTTAGTCACGGGATCTGTATTTAAAATTGACCCCAGGCAGAATATGTGGGTAACTTGGGCAAACAGTACTGGACAGACTGATTTTTGTTTGTCTTTAGCTACACCAGGGGATCCTTTTCGCACATGTCTAATTGGGTATCCAGACTTTAACCCTGAATTCTACAGCTCATGGTACAACCAGACCAGTTACAACATAGAATTTAAGAAATTCAACATGATGACAACAAGCGATTCGGTGATGTGCATAAAAATTGGCAAAAAGTGGTGGCCCTCTTTGATAGGAGCTAAACAAAAATTGTTTGTGGAAAACCTTCTGATTAGTGCGAACTTGCCCCTTCAGGAATTAGATTTAATGTTTTCCTTACCCCCGGTTGAGGTAACCAATATTTCCCATTTAGAAGATTGTCGATACTTCCGATCACAATTACAACCATATAATGGCATAGGAGCGTTATTTTTTGGGGACACCGTTTTAGTAAGGAAGGAGAAAGAACAACCAGGGTCATACTTTATAGGATGGCAGAACATAACAGGATTGTCTTTATGGCCTGACGTTGATGCTGTAAATTTGGATGTAAATACTGCGGGGGGAAAATTGTTGCCCCCAGGAGTGTTTTTGATTTGTGGAGATAGGGCATGGAATGGTATACCGTATAAGCCTGTAGGAGGGCCATGTTACTTGGGTAAGTTGACAATGTTTACACCCTCCATGAGACAATTGACTAGTAACACCAAAGGACGCAGGGAAAAGAGAGGAGTTAAAAATTTTGATGAAACCTTTGAAGATGAGGTGGAGTTTTTGTCCATGGCAAAGTTTGTTGCATTAGCAATGTTTCTTCCCGGTGGAGCGGCAGGAAGGAATTACAGGGAACTAAAAAGATTAGCCTGCTGGTCTGTAAAACAATTCAATTTAACATCATTAATGATATCAGAACTTCTTAACGATGTTGATAGTATCAGGCATGCTGTTTTGCAAAATCGAGCGGCTATAGATTTTTTACTTTTAGCGCAAGGACATGGGTGTGAAGAGTTTGAAGGAATGTGTTGTATGAACCTGTCAGACCATTCTGTAAGCATTCACAAACAGTTAAATCAATTACGAGAGAACCTAAACAAGATTAGATATGCTACTAACCCGTTTAGTGAATGGTTAGAATCATTGGGGTTTGGACCTTGGATACAGCAAATATTAAAGTAGTTGATTTTTTTGGTGGCTCCTATATTTATAATCTTGGCTATTATCCCATGTATGATTCACTGTTTGCGGATGATGGTAACTAGATCTGTAAATGCTCTTTTTAAAGAAAAAGGGGGAGGTGTAGGAGTCAATTATATGGAACTTAGTGACTGGGCCTGAAAGTAGGTAAAAGGTCAGGGGTAAAGACAAGACACAGGGATGGTTGAAAATGCATACATGGCTGGTTAGCAAGTATGGAAATTACGGGATGGTTGAAAGATTTGCTTATGCATTGCTTAGTTATTTTAATTGTAATATTAGCAGTTGTAATGATTGTACCACATATCATAAAAACAGTTGAACGTATGATTGCAAAAGCATTTCATGTAACTTGGCTTGCACAAAAACAAAAAAGGGGGAATTGTGGGAACATATTTAGCTAACGGTCACAAGGGCATTCCAGATGCCTTTTAGAAGGCCTTGAATAGAATAAACAAGAAGACAAAAAAAGAAAGATACCAATTAGAAGAACACAGGTGCGCATTCCACGATAAAGGGAACTTGGCACAAAGAACCTCAATTCGGCAGTTTATCTTGACCAATTAGACTGAGACAAGTTTTGCATGTTTTCGTTAGTATAACCAATTATGTCTTATGTTTATGCGCGTGTACAGTGTTGATATAACCAATCATTAAGTGTAACTAGGCGCGTGGACACTATATGCTTGCATGCAGCAACCAATCAGAGCTTTTAAGGAACTTAACGAATTGTATAAGAATAATCAGCTATGACTAATAAACTGGCGACTTTGATCATCATATTGGTGTCCTGTCATCCGTCCCCGTATGGAATTTCTCTACACCTATCATGCATCAGCCTCTGGGAAAATCGAACAATACAATGGACTGTTAAAGACTACATTGAGAGCAATGGGGGGGTGGAACCTTCAAGCATTGGGATACACATTTAGCAAAAGCCACCTGGTTAGTCAACACCAGAGGATCTGCCAATCGGGGAGGCCCTGCCCAGTCAGAACTTTTACATACTGTAGAAGGGGATAAAGTCCCTGTAGTGCACACAAAAAATATGTTAGGGAAGACAGTCTGGGTTACTCCTGCCTCAGGCAAAGGTAAACCCATTCGTGGGATTGCTTTTGCTCAAGGACCTGGGTGCACTTGGTGGGTAATGTGAAAAGATGGGGAAGTCCGATGTGTGCCTCAAGGGGATTTGATTTTAGGTGAGAATAGCCAGAATTAACCTGTATGGTATTAGTTGCTATATAACCCTGCTACTGTATGTTATCATTACTATAATTGTTATATGATATATCCATACTACTACAGTAAGAATCACTTAGATCAAGCAAGAAAAAACTGTGATAAAACTGAGCAAAGCGCAGTAGTGATGGAACCAGAACTGACTCCAGCATGCAACAATCCAATGGTGCACACCATCCTCCTGCTGCATCCAATGTCACCTGCTCATCACACCACATGGAAGCCCAATTCTGCTCTGCCGACTGAGAGGACTTTGCACCATCCCTCCTGCCCAGAAAGACTGGTATGACAGATGGAGCCCAGAGTTGGGAACAAAATGAACTCAATGAACATTTTATGAACATGACCTATAAACTAAAGGAACGATATCTCTTGTGTGTGTATACATATATATATATGTATCATTGTTTATATGTCTCAAAGGGATGGAAAAGGTGATGATGATTGACCAGGATGTAACTGAAGGTATGGGAACTGAGCATGACGTCAGTGGTATAGAATAAGGGGTGAATACTGTCCTGGTTTCAGCTGGGATAGAGTTAATTGTCTTCCTAGTAGCTGGTACAGTGCTATGTTTTGAGTTCAGTATGAGAAGAATGTTGATAACACTGATGTTTTCAGTTGTTGCTAAGTAATGTTTAGTCTCAAGTCAAGGATTTTTCAGCTTCTCATGCCCAGCCAGCGAGAAAGCTGGAGGGGCACAAGAAGTTGGCACAGGACACGGCCAGGGCACCTGACCCAAAGTGGGCAATGGGGTATTCCATACCATGTGACGTCCCATCTAGTATAGGAACTGGGGGGAGTGGGGGGATCACCGCTCAGGGACTAACAGGGCATCGATTGGCGGGTGGTGAGCAATTGCACTGCGCATCGTTTGTATATTCCAATCCTTTTATCATTACTGCTGTCACTTTATTAGTGTTATCATTACCATTATTAGTTTCTTCTTTTTATATTCTATTAAATCGTTCTTATCTCAACCCACGAGTTTTACTTTTTCCCGATTTTCTCCCCCATCCCACTGGGTGGGAGGGGAGTGAGTGAGCGGCTGTGTGGTTCTTAGTTGCTGGCTGGGGTTAAACCATGACAACTATGCTGGCTAAAAATTAGCCAGGGTCTTGGAAAACCCAGGTTTATTTTTATGCATCACTGCAGGTTTCTTTTCTGGTCTGGAACAACACATTTAATTTGCATTTCAATTCCTACCTTTAAAATAGGGACAAAACACTTTCCAATACCAAAGTTGTAAGAAATTCCTTTAAGACTGCAGTATGGTCAATATTATAGAAATGGGAATGTATTGATACTTTGACAGACAATTTTTTTCCATCTTTGCTTTATATGAAAAAGCAACCTATAGCTAGATTATCTTTTAACTGTAGACATAATGTATGAGTCAAAAAAGGAAAAACAATAGTTCAAGAGTAGCACTGCAGGCTTAGTTAGACACTATACTGCATGCAACCCTCGTTGGGGATAGAAGTAGAAGCACTTAGATATGTCCAGCAACCTTAACCACATATGAAGAATGTCCCTTCCAATGTCTCATGACCACAGTACTTCTAACAGCATGCTAGTGGTAAATAACTAAGGGATGCTACTTATTAATTATTGAAAGTTTGTTCTTTTGCTGTTAGTCTTTTTTTTTTTCTTTTATAAAAAGGTGATGCAGCAGACAGACATTAAAATCAGTTTGAAATTTGGAGTTATTTAAAAGCAGGGCCAGGTTTCTTCAGCCTCTCCTGAGTAGCAAGATGGGGGGTTTCTGACTGTGTTGAGCAAATACACCTTTCTGTATTTAGCATTTTTCAACCCTAAATCATGAAGCACCATGTGTGAATTCTGTTTTTTATTACCTTCATATTATCTTCAAGGTCAGGTTGGACAGGGCCTTGAGCAACCTGATCTAGTTGAAGATGTCCCTGTTCATTGCAAGGGGGTTGGACTAGATGACCTTTAAAGGTCCCTTCCAACCTAAACCATTCTATGATTCTATGATTCTATAAAGGGAGAAACCAAACTTTGAGACTGGAGACAGCTAGGCAACAGAAAAGGTTTGAAGGCTTACAAGTTCAAAAGAAGTCCACCTGTGTCTCTAGATACCTAAATAACTTTCAAATCTGGTCTGGGGTGTTGGAGTCTCACTGAATCACCATGAGAGCTGGATGCTTAGGCACTGAAGGGGATCACTAGTCTGAATCACCTTCTGTAAGTCATACATCAGTGTAGAGCCCAGCTTGCCAAAGAAGAGTCTGTATATGACCTTTAAATTACATGATTGCAAAGGTGGAGGACACAGACCATGGAAATCATATCTCAATGAGTTCCACCATGTTTGTATAAAAACACTATAAACTGATCCCATCGTCCTGCATTATATTCAGTCACTCATCCATCTTGTAGTTTTTGAAGAAATTAAAGGCCATTCCATTGTGGATACTGTTTTTATCAATCTCACCAGCCAAACAAGAAAAGGTCTGAAAAGAGATGGTGAAAGAGATTGTGACTGCAGGATAACAGGCTAGAGAGGCACTCATAATGTATCAGCTGTCTTTAGACTCTATTTTAAAGAGACAGTATTTCCATTGCATTTGTAAGATATACTGCATTCTCATTGAGGACTGTACCATTTATTCAGATCTCATTTCCAGGCCTTTCCAGACCCAGCTATAAACACATTTTGGTTAGTTTTTCCTGCTTTTTTTGAAAAATACTATTTTGTTTCATATTAATGAATTATTCTTCTCTTTACATGGGCTGCAGAAGTTGCAACCAAAGGGCTATCACCTTCCCAACTTAATTCATGCACTTTTAAAGCTTGAAAAATGCATCAAGAGCAAACTGAGAGAAGGGCTCCTGGTTAGTTTGCAGAGCTAAGGAACCACACAGCTTATTGGGCCTGCTACATGAGCTCATGGGGATCTGATCTGAGGAGGATACCAGGCAACTAGTCAGGAGAGACACTGGAACATCAGGATTCAAGAGACCCCAAAATACATACGGACTTCTTAATAAAAGGTATTAGAAGAAACAGCAGATTTTTGCTCTGATGTTGATTGCTTGGAATCAGCATTTTTTTATCAGACAATTTTCAATCAGCTTTGAGCCTGACCCTGCATCAGTAATTTTTAAAACTGCAAGTGCCTTAGTTTATGACGTGTATATAGTTGTAACTTCTCTTTTTCTAAGTTTATCATTAACTCAGCTTGGCTCCTTCATATTTAAATGCTTAGAAATATGTGATGAGCATTGGTTTGAACAGATTATGAATTCATCTGTGTGTATCTATTCTGCTATAAGCCAGTGGTAGGGTACATGCCTCTAGAGATAGCTGATTGAGTTTTTCTGACTTCCTCCATCCACACACACATACATGGACATTTAGACTTCCCAGCACTGTCTGCTTGCTTCTGGCCTTTCTTTCTTTGCCCTCAGCCCTTGCTCCATTTTGCAATTTGACAACTGGAAACTGGAAGCAATCATGAAAGTCTGTCAGGCCAGGCCTGTGTCCATACTAGAGAATACAGCACAAGACTGTGTGATTTCCCATAGACCTTGTGGCAGTACATCCCGCCCCCCCCC